>NW_010227835.1:18205-47675 GCF_000690775.1 Eurypyga helias | reverse complement strand
CCCAAACCAGTCTGTGAGTCTATGACTAGATGCCAAGAATTCTGCAATTTTTAAACCATCTAAGTGTTTATAATAGAACTCTTGTTAAAGGAATAAGCTGTCATGAGCAATGAATTCATTCAGAAATCCTGAAACTGGGCTCAAGGTAGTTCTCTGGCTTTCTGGATACCCATTATAAACTGGTGTGTTCCAGGGCTGGTTTTGTATCTGTTGTTTTTCAGAAGTTGTGAAACTAACATGCCAGAAATACCTGTTTACTCTCAGGGTAGCTTTTCAAAACAATAAATATGCACCTTTGCCTTCAGTAAACAAGTTTGGACAAGGTTAACAGGCAAGATCCTAAATGCCCAACTTGGTGCTTTTAATTTAAACTCCTAATAAAATCAATGGGAGTCTTCAGAAGGGTGTTCAGAGGGGCTGTATTCCCAACAGGAGCTGCTTACTCCTAGTTAACGTAAAATCTAAGAAAAACTCTGGTTTATTTGGACTTTTCTAGCTAGTCTCTAGGTCATAACATCAGCTGGAGAGACGTAGCATTTAAGTCAATAATGCTTCAGAGCTTGTACATGTAAGTTTTAGGCATGCAAAGAAAGTAACCCAGCTGAGGGGTTTCCGGGGAGTTGTGCATTCCTCCAGCAGTAGGTGATTCCTTGGATGTAAGCCTTATGGATTGCTTTCTTGAACCAAGATTGATTTTTAGATAGGTAAGTCCTTTTTATGTGTGAGAGCGTTTTATATCTATGGCTCTAGCATTTGTTTTGATCAGAGCCTACTTGGCACTTGCTGTCAACAGTTGCTCCTACCTGATGGAAAGTTCAGTGAGAAGTCTAGAGATAGGCCATGCCAAACCAGCAGAGCTCTACTTTTTCTCTTTGGAGGTTTGGGTATGAGATAGGGAAGTGAGCCCAAATATACTAAAGTAATTAAAATGTTTCTAAACTTGTTTTATTCTTTAAAAATCTTGCTTAGAAAGCATAATTTTGGATGTGACAATGCTTAAGAACAGGCCTTGTAAACAACAAGGGACTGACAAATGTAGTAAGTTCCTACAGCTCCAAGACTCTGACTGTAATTCTGATCCTTTCTAATCTAATCCTTATGTCTTCTTCAAAAAAAAAAAGGAATCTTTGTCTGCCTTCAGATTCTGAATCTTGCTTTGCAGTTTCTTTTGTAAGAGTATATTGGAAGTCAGATGTTCGTAATATTTATATTTTTATGGAATAGCCAGTCTTGTCTGCACTTGTTCTATTGCTAGAATGATGCTAGTATTTTACTAATCCATCAGAAAAGATGCTTGTTCCTGGCAAGAAAAGCTAAAATAGGTTTGCTTTGAAGTTGTAGCGTAAAATTAGAGTTTTCGAACCAGCATGTCCTGAGTCATTAAATAATGAAACGTGTCTTGTTCCATTCGAAACACAGTTGTTTCAGATGAATTTAATGAATATGGAAATTATTTCATCTTGCCTCTGAAAAATTTTTTTTTTTTTTTTTACATCACAAATATAATGGGAAATGTGCACTGTTGAGCATAAGGATCTCATTGAACAGTTGATGTTAGAAGAGACAGAGTCAGCTGATTGGAAGACCAATAAATTCCTCTGCACTTCTTGCAGAAACCAACCTTGTGTCTTTGTTCCCAGGTGACAGATGAGTAAATTTGTGTTGCTATGTGAAGAATGAATATTTGTCTTAAAATAAAATTACCTTAAAAAATACAACATAAAATATTATAGCTCACATAATTTTTTGTGCACATTAACAGAAATAGATGATCTTTGTCTTTATATACATTAGGTACAATTTATTGTATATAAAATGCAGCTTATTTAGATGTGCGAATATCCAAATCCTCATTCGTAACCTGTGTGTCATTAACCTCATGGAAATAAACTTCAGAAAGAAGTACACATGCCGATTGTAGAAACTGTTTTCAAGCAGTTCAAAGTATTTTGTACGTATGGGCTGTGCTTGAAGTCAGAGAACATAAACGGGTAATTATACTAATGCTTTCTGTTTTGTTAGTTTGTGGAATGTTCTAAAATGATATGAATTAAAAGACAGAATTTAATGAAAGTTTGAAACGTTATTAGGTTCAGCATCAGTATTCTTCACAAAGATGATACTTGAAATATTGCTGTGAAAAATCTTGCATGTAAGAGATTATAAAGTAAAGAAAAAAGAACCACAACACAAACCTAACAAAAACCACTGCAAACAAAGGCACTTTTCCCAAATAACCATATTTTTTTCCGCCAAAATAAAAAACACTGATATATATTCTGTCATATGAAATTATATTTATAATTTAAATTATAAATTAGTCAGAATTCTGCCAAAGGCTTAGTTGACTTCAACACCTTTTACCACTAGAGAGGGCTATATAATAACTAAATTTTTTTCTCTCCTGAAAAAAAATTCACGAACTGCATCTTTCCCTCTTCACATCAAACAAATAATTGATTGATACTCTTCAAATGGCAAATTAAATTACACTTAACATGCAGGCTTTAACTGTAAAAAATTGTTTGAATGACAGTAAAGGTTTCATTACAAGTTATTTAAATTTTTAAAGTTATAATTTACCAAAATTATCATAATTCCTTATGTGACTAGATCAAAATTAAATGCTGCTGATTTTTTTGCATTAATTTCATTACATATGTTAAAAAAAAAAAAAACAACAAAACCACACAACAAAACAAAAAAACAACCAACCAAAATCCCACCCCAAACCTCTATAATGAGACTTTCTAATTCTTATTTTGCAGTCGGGTTTGTGAGAAGTTACTGGGAAAGAAAGTTTGAAGAATTTCTCCTTAAAAATTACTATTATTTTCTCAAATGATCTATTATTGTCTTCCTTCTCTTCACTATTATAGTTCTTTATAATTCTTCTCGTGTTTCTTTTTTAGGAGACTAGGGACAGCAATTGAAACGAGTGCTGATTTGATGTAGATGCTGTTTCTACTAAATCTTGATTTTGCAGACCAATTGTATAGGCTTTTTTAATCTACAAGATTCTTCTGTTGAGCAGAAGTGAACGTGGTGATTGCTGAAGTAACAAACTTGGTGTAATTGCCAGACAAAGGACTAAAATGTTGACTTAGTGGTAGTACTTGAATTCCTATCTCATGTTCCTGAAGTTAAAACCTCAGCATTCAAGCCCAGAGATCTCATCAGGAATGTTTTTGCTATTTGATACAGATCCAGCTAATAAAGGTGTACAAAAGCACTTTATTGTGCAGTTTTTAAAGGTTCTTAAAGGTTTGAATTTACTGAAATTAGACAACTCTTAGAGTGGTGTAAGAGCCTTGGCTGCTTTTCTTATTTGGAATTCAATAGCTTATATTGTGTGAGTGGTCACTGGTACAGTATTTTGTTATCAGGAGTCCATAGCTATAGCAGATAAAAAATGCTCCCCAATCTCATTATTGACAATGAAAATACAACCAGAAAGAAGTTGGTCATCTATTTTCTTTTGGGTGAGGGATGGAAATCATGGCATGTTTATTATTACTATGTTTTGGTTAGCTTTAGGATGCTTCATCTGGGGGTGCCCATCAATAAAAAGGAAAGCTAGTTATCTGACTTACTGAAGTGCAGGTTTGATATATGCTTTTAACACTACAATATGTCAGCCAAAACTCTGGCTATTCTCCTCAGTTTAGGAATTTCCATGAGAGGTCAAATGCTTATACATGTATTTCCTTTTCTGTTTTCTAGCCCCTTCAACCTTTGGACTGATCTTAACGTTTATTTTTTCTGTTTTATTTGCCATTTTGAAAGTGTTGATACAAGCCTTTGAATAAGTTCTATTATTTCAGTTTTCATTATCTGCAAAGATGTGGTAATTGGGATTCTTTCAAATCCCCCTTTAATGAAGGTCCCTTTAAGATTCATCACTAATAATTTTTAGTCTAGGTGATGATCAGCAGTGATGCTGCAGCCACCTAACCAAATTTTCCAGGTGCTGAGGGAACTTTAAGATGGTGCTGTTTTTCTCATCACATACAGAAACAATATTTAAGAAAGCTCAGGATAGAGTGAGCAATCAAAGTAAGAGTGAATGTTGCCACATGTCTTCCCATAAACAGGTACACGATATAAAGCTCAGTATAACCTTTTATGGTTATTTATTGAATGCATTTCTTACTGAACCATTGACTTCCTTAATTTTACAATAATCTCTGACAACCGTGAAGTTATTTTGGGGTGAGTTTTCATACATAGTAATAGATGACATACAGGTTGTTTGACAAGAAATGCAGTGTTATCACAGTTTGACAGATAAGCTGTAAATTGTGGTGTAATATAGTCTTAACATTTCCTAAAGAGATTTTGTATTTTAATCAGACCTGAAATGGCATAGCATGAATAAGAACAGGTGTGTCTTGGGGAAAGAACTGATCAGTTTACTTGCTGCTAAATTTTTGGCAAAGAATAATTTCCTTGCTTAAGCATCTCTTTAGTAATATATTTTAATGTTTTGTAAATGTTTCATTGCCTCAGATACAGTTATGTTGCATTTTGTCTTACATTTTAGCAGTTTTGGAAGGAGATGCCTGTTTGGTTCCCTTTTTAAAGAAAATGAATAAGACATAAAATATATCTGGAAAACAATGCATCTGTCTAGGATTGTCATGCTTACTTGGTTTTTACGAAGTTGTAAATAATTTTATGATGTTTCATTAGTTAGGGTTATGTGGGTTCAACTTCATAAGGATATGTAGAAATAGCTCGAGTGTCTTAAATACTGGAAAGCATGTAACATGCATGTGATGCTTCATTCTAGGTCAGTTGCTCTGTAGCTTAGTAGGACCTGGTGACTGCCAGGTCCAAAACTGCCTTTGGAAGTACAGCTGCCTGGCTTGTGACAGCCATGTTGTTGCATCTGTCAGATCTCAGTTGTTGAGTCTTTGCCTTCATATTCATTAGGAAGGTGGGAGGTTATTCTGCCTGAAGTACTGACATGGGATTTGGGTGCCTTGGGTACAGTTCTCTGCTTCAGGTGCTTTGTGTGATTTCAAGTATGTATATCATTCAAGTACCTGAGTATGCTAGGCTCACCATATGAAATCTGCTCATTCCCTGCCTCAAAGCAATGCTGTGAGAAGTGCTCAGAGTTGGTGATGTGAATAGTGTCTTCTTCATCTGAGATGCTCACTGTTATTCTTCTCAGTAGTGAGGAAATGTATGCTTCCTACTACTTTGAAGCAATTTAGGAGACTAATTGGGTCCTAATATATGTTAGCTGTATGTGCAAGTAGAATCCTCAGCTGAATATTTGGAAAGGTTGAAAAGGATGGGAGATCTTTTTCACCACTTCACCATTCTTGGGTGAACACAGTTTCCTCTCTGCATTGTGCTGGCTCTGGCCTCTGCATGAACAGCTGGAACTCACTGATGTATGATAGGGTAGTTTTCTACTTCTTAATGAGTTGATCTCCCTATCTGATAAACACCAGAAGTGTTGCAAGGAAAGAGGCTGGAAGTGGAAAAAGTGTTGGGAAGCTTGAATAAAACAGGAAATGGAGTAAGACCTCCCCTTTCAGGTGTTATAGATCAGCTCAACTGGTTTCAATAGTTCTGTTTTGAGACTAGCAGATGAGAATTGATAATGGGAATGACCAGGTTAATTCAGAATGTCAGCAGTAGAAAGTTGAGTTACCTCATTATGAAATATAACAAATACATTATGATAATTTGAACCTAAGGAAAAGAAATTATCTATAAATCTAGCCTGCTTGGTTCAAAGAGTTCAAATAGTCTTTTTCTGTGAAATGTTTCTGTAACACTATTCTGAAAATGAATGCATTTTGACAGTGCACTCATCTGTGGTCAGTAGAACTGAATCCACACTGCAACTATTGGTCCCTATTAGTATACTTTCTATTAAACTACTTTATACTAACTCTGTTTGTCAGATGATTAGACTGCTGTATTAATTCTGTCTTTGCATTGGATTTCATTCCCCAGGCTGAAAGGTAGAGCACTCTGTTCTTAAATTTAACAGTAACTCTGTTGAATACCAAGAGACTTGGAGAAAATGCTGGCTTTCTCCGGCATGTTTTTATATGTTTTATAGTAGCAGCTGAAAAGCAGAGAGTAGCCACAGCTGAAATTTCCGTTTCAAGGAACTGTACCTTAATTAAATCCTTTTTCTTTGGCCATTAATTGTTGAAGCATTTGTTTCTGGGTTGGTTTGTTTGGTTGGTTTTTAATTGAAATGTATGTAATTTTGGGACATTGTCTGGTGTATGGTTTTCTCTGTTGTAACTGAAAGCTTATATTTTGAAATTCATGTTTGTGCTGGACAACTCTGCAGTTATTACTGGAAATAAGATAGAAGAGATGAGCAAATGTCTCTGGAATTTGCTGAGTGACCCATTCATCTGTACTGCTGATCTGGATGGAGAATGAGTATCTGCCACCGTTCTCAGTTGCTCTTAGTTAACACGTCTACGTGATGAATGTGTATGTTGTTGTCACCTGCATGGATGATAGAATTATACCATATGATAGACTGACATATGGGCTTTAAAATTCAGAAATTATTTTTGAAATTTCCTTGTAAATTTTGTCTGCAAAGTTGCAAATCCAGTATTTGGATGTTTAGAAATGCCAGAACCAAGGAAGTATCTATCACTTTACTTAGGGTCCTTAAATTTATATTTTGTAATACAGTATTTCGTTTACTGTAGTTGCCATGTCATGTTCTTTGCCCAGTTTCTTTTGATCTCAGTTTACAATTCTGAATGTAAAGTGAAGCCACAGGCTTCACATGTTGGGGAGCACTTGATGGACAGTTGAGAAAACTCTCTTTACCTCCAGTTTTCGGCATCACATCAGAACTCTGTGCCCAGTTCAGTGCAGCATTCAAAGACCTGATTCATGCACATTTCCTCTGTTATTTCCTTTAGTCTTACTTCTCTTTTACTCTGTACTTTCATCCTCAGCAGTAATGGAGCCTGTGCCCTGAAGTCAGTCTTATGCTTTTTTAACGTACCATCATGAATGTCTCAGCTCCAACTGTATGGATACATCATTTGCTGACTTGTGTTAGATTTTACTGTGAGGAACCAGGGAGTGTACATCACATTTTGACAAATGAATGGCCCTCTTCTTCGCATAAACTCAGCTAACGTAGCAGGATAAAAATCACATTGCAAGCATCAAATTATCCCTTCCAGCTAGGGAAAAAAATCTTGCTTTGTGTAGCATTAAATACATTAGAGTCTTAACTGGCATTTAAAGACACTTCAATTTTAAAAATAGTTTGGAATTGTAGTTGAGAATGTGAAATTTATTGATTTTGTTGTTGTTGTGTATATCTAACATTATGAATCCCCAAAGCTTTATGGAATCTCTTGATAAGTGAGATGAAGAATATCTATAACGGAAATTAATTACTGCTACTAAGAAAATTCTAAATGAAACACACTAGACTTCATTCAGTTAAAACTACTTTAACATTTTGTTACTATTTCAGGTATTTTGTTAGGTATTCTATTTTATGCAGATGCCAAACAAGTTTCTAAATCCTACAACTAATGTGTGATTGCCTTTTTACCCCACAAGGCACCTAGTAAAAGGGATACAACCCTGCTGTACATGTTTGGAAGTTTCAGTAGGATTAAAAGGTGTAACATTTTTTCTTCTTGTAACACTTCTCTAAAAAAAATTAGCAGAGCAAATTGTAGACATGTTTTCTGATTTACTGCCTCGTACATTGCATATTGAAGCAACAGCAATGAATTACATAACTAAATGTGACTTCAATGTCTTTTCACTGTGAGTTTCAAATTGTTGCCACTGACAGTTTTTGTTGAGATGAAGCTTTTCAGAAGAGCTATAAATGGTTTTAAAAAGTGAAGTAAGTGAGAATCAAAATGGCACAGTTTGAAGCTACTATTAGATTAGCTTTGGCTATGCTACTGGAGTTTTTTGTGGATTTTGAATCATTCATATTTCCATCTTGGATTTTTCTTTGAAAATTTGGACACAAGTTAAAACAACAGCTAATGTCCTGTCCTATAGGTGATGGTCTAGAATATCCCTACCATCTAGCTTATACATCTAAGAGCCTAAGTTTCACATAAATGTATATAGACACACAGAGTCTTCCACTGTTTCTCGAGAGATCAATAAATGTAGGGGAAAAGATGGGCATGAACTCAGAACTCTGCCCTGTATTACCTGCCGTAGCATAGGAGCAAATGGTTGAAGCACGTGGATCCTGTGTCTTACAAAGAAGAGGGGAATTGAGAACAAGTGGAAGCATTTGAGGCTCCTGGGAGGAAGTTGAATGATTAATTCACTGGGGCAGGAGTGGGGAATTGGGGTGTATGTAGCCCCTGGGACATGGAACGTAGGGAAGAGTTCTAGTTGAATACGTTGAGGTGTGCGTGGGTCAGATGCACAGAAATCTTTTGGCTAAGGATGCAGGACTTCCAGGATTTTCTTGCCCAGTGAAGAGATTTAATGCTTCTGTTCATCCAGGCTAGGGTGGCACTACAGATAACAGAAGTTGCTTTTTCACAGCTTTAGGCCAGGCCTATACGTAATTTACACAATGAAGATACTAACTGATAATTTGTCGTGGCTTAAGCTAACTTTCATAAAACATGGCATATTGGAACAGTCCACTGTGCATCTGTTGGGCCAGAAGAAACTGCAAATAAAATGACATAACATTGCTAATACTTGCAGTCTTCATTAGTTAAATCTCAACATGAATGACAGGCAAATATGAGCAGTATATTAGAAATGGAAGGTTCCACTGTTGCCAACACTTTTGTGCAAGAGAAGAGGAAGAGACTGTAGGTCCACCGGAAAATTATCAGAATTTGAGTTAAGTATCAGGTAGCTATAGTTATTACATGTAACAGGGAAAGAAAATACTTGGTTTCGGGAATCTTGCCAAATTTCTACTTTTTTTTTCCTCCTGTCTTTTTTTTTTTTTTTCTGTTAGAAATTCAGCAGTACCAGTCTACTCTGGTCTGTATCTTGAAATAGCATTTTCTCTTTCTGGCACAGATTTTATATGCTGTAACATAGTATACTCTCTGGGATGTGGTATAGTAAAGTAAACTTTGAGGGGTTTAAAAAGCTCCTGCTCTGGCTGCACAGACCTGGCAGTGGCCCGGGAGGACTGCAGAATGAACCAACCTAAGTGTGAGAGAGTGCTACATGTTAGTTAAGGATCTTGAATCACCATGATGATTCTGTCATGCAGAAATCACGGACTGCCTTCGATTGCTCTTGCTTAATTCGGCAAGTAAATTTTAGTGGCTTGTTTGGGTCTTTAACAGTTTGCAATATAAATATACCACCATCAGAACTTTGTAAAGGAAGTATTGCTTTCCTGCTGTACATTATACTAATTTCATAACAATATTTTGCTGGAGCAGTTACACTCATTCTGCATTTCTTCCTTGGTATAGACATGCATGTCAGCGGTGTAGTTTGGGTTTGGTTTTATTTGTTCTCTATACTGACATGGCTACACATAGTATTTGTTCTTAAGTATTATTGTGCTTGGTGCTTTGCTAATGTGATAGCAAACTAAAGGTACTCCCTTCCCTTTCAGAAGACTAATTTTAATTTTCCAAAATTACTCATAAATGGGAAACTTCAGCTGTACAGTTTCATAGAAATATTTTTAATTGGAAATTTTTGCTAGCAGTGTGAATAATGATGTATTTTTTAACACATTTTTAAGCTTTACACTTTGAACAGTAGGAGTTTAGTTTTATAGCTGACATGAAAAGAGCAGATTTTTTTTGTGTATTGCAGACTGTTGCTATATCTGCTGGACTATCCGGTTCCTTCAGAAAAAGAGAAATCTATTTAAAATTCCTGCCTTTTTTTCTGAAAGATAGATTTAAGGGATTTGCTTTTTTTTTTAATTGGCATTGGTACTTTCATAAACGAATGTATTCTATGAAAAATATTCTTTCCATGTGTTATTCCTGGTTCAGAAACAATGCAGGGAGTAGAGAATTGTGTTGAAAAGAGACTTTCTATCTATATTGAGTCAGAAGGTATTCATTTTAGTGTACAAATAAAACTGTTTTAAATACGTTTGCAAAGTTAGGCATTTAGAATGAGTGCACGTTTTGTAGCTGTTGTACTACTCTTGAGTCTATCAGTGATGCTGTTATGTTCTTTGCATCTTGGTTTTTAACCTTTATTTTCTTACTCTGAGAGGCCAGTGTTTTTTTGTCTCCTGCTAAGTCAATAGTGTATGAGGCTCTTATAGCATCGTCTTTTATGTCATCACCAAAATTGACCCCCAACTGAGGACAGTTTGATAAGGAAAGTGATATATTTGAGGTGATTGCTCTGAGTCCTTATCTCTTGCAGATAAAATAAACATATTGAAAGTTGGAATGATAACATGCCATTGAATGAGTTGGGAAGCCATGTTTTGTTGGGTCTGGAAGTACATTAATTTTATCAAGTGTCTTAATACTGAAGGACAGGTTTGATGGGAAAAATTTGCCTGTCCACCTGCTGATTTGCTACTGTCCCAGGAAAAAAAAGAAAAACTAATTGGAAATGATGTTTGCAGAGATAAGTACTGTGACTGGAAGCTGCAGAATTAGTTTTGTTAGCTCTGATTTTATTCCTGTATCTATATTATCAGTAAGATAGTATTGTAATGAGCAGAATAGAGGAATATTTGAGATAGGCAAAGGTTGAACAGATTAACTGTTACGTGGTCTGTTTTTGCATCAAAACCACTGTCTTACATACAACAGGGCAGTATTGTAACTGACCAAACAATACTCAATCTGCTGCTGATGTCTTTTCTACCACCCTTTGAAGGCGGTGGGTGATGGGAGCAACAGCAGAGAAAGCCTCAGAAATGGGCTCAGTAGAGTGGTAAAAATAGAACTAATTCTCATTTTGTGGACTTACAATATAGTTTTCAAAACTGAAATTTCTTGGTGTTACTTGAAACTGCAAGGTGTCAAAGCCACAGATCTAGTGGTCTTAAAGCTTCTTTTTTTGTCAAGGAGCTTATATGTAAATGGCTCTCAGGTGTTAATTTGTTGTTCAGTGTTTATTATTTACAGATATAATTTACTTGGTGTATTTTGCATGTTTTGATTGAGGTATTAAGTGAAGAGGTGCTAATGCTGACTTTGAAATGAAATAATTTTTTTTTTTTTTAAATTGAAGGCATGTGGTAGATTTCCTTCTCTTGCTCATCCATAAAACAGAAGTGTCATTGAAGCAGAGAAAAGGACAAATTACAGCTGACTCTTCAAAGCATTGTTTAGTCTTATAATTTTTGTAATGTTAGCTCTTTTTTTGGTGTCTTTTTTTGGGGGGAGGGGGTGGTGGGGCAGGGGGCGCGATGGGGATGTTTGTTAATTAAAGTCAGCAAAAAAGTTAGGGTCACTGAAGCTCTGATGGTCAGCAGCCCTCTGCCGTGACCAGAGTGCACTGAACGTCTCAGAGCTGAACTTTTGCATGCTAACCCTGGCTGGATTGTCAACTGGCGATATGTGCTCAAAGGCAAGAGCTCATCTTTATTTCACAGAGACACAGCAATATGTATAGAAATAGAGAATAAACTATTAGCAGAATAATAAGATACAGATGCATGTTAATGTTTTAGCTGAATTCATAGTGAAGAGATTTCACACAAAAGAGAGTATGATCCCAGGGTGAAAATTAACTATGGAGCAGTGTCTTTCTTGACTTTCATTTCAGTGTTCTTCCCCATAATGACATGAAAAATAGATCCCATAAATTCCTCAACGGGATACGGCTATTTCCAGTCTTTGAAATTCTGGTACTAAACTTTCTTAACAGTCAGTCTGAAGTGAAGGAAGATGAAAACTTGAAAAGAGAAAACTAGCACTGTAACTTTACAGGGTGAAGAGCCTGTTGACAAAGGAAGGATGTTATGTTTAACAAGGCACAGACTTTATTTCTTACCAAAGTAAACATACTGGTACAGAGAGAAACACTGGGTTTTGCTTTGGGAGTTCACATATACCTTAACCTTGGCTTAAAATTACAGGGATGAGGGGAAGACAGGTACCTAAGTTCTTTCTGTAGGGAGGTTACTTTAGAGCATGACAGTCTCTCACTTAAAGTCTTTCCCCTCCTTTGCCTCCCAGCGGAGGTCTCTGAAAGGGCCTCAGTGGCGTATCATTACGGACACTATAGCATCACATTCAATTAGTGAACAGAGCTATTGCCATCTGTGCCTTACTGTGTCGGGTTTATGTGGCTGGGTTTTGGTGACGGTGGAGTGACCACAGGGCTTGCTCCCGTGAGATGCTGCTAGAAACTTCCCCAGCTCCAAGTTGGACCCACCTCTGGCCCCATCTGAGCCAGTCAGTGACGGTGGTAGTGCTGCTGGGATAATCTATTTAAGGGGGGGAAAACCCCTGCAAAAAACCTGCAGCAGAGAGAGGAGTGGGATGTGAGAGAGACAAGCAGGTAGACCCCAGGGTCAGTAAAAAAGGCAGAGAGGAGGGGGACTGGAGCAGAGGTTCCCTGCAGCCTGTGGTGAGAGGGCAGGCTGTGCCGTTGCAGCCATGGAGGGTCATGAGGGAGCAGAGACCTCTCTGCAGCCTGAGGAGGACCCCACATCTGAGCAGGCGGCTGTGCACCCTAAGAAGCCTGTGACACTGTGAGAAGGCCATGCTGGAGCAGGCTGCTCCTGAAGGACTGCATCCCATGGAACGGACCCTCGTTGGGTGGTTCGTGAAGAACTGCAACCCACGGGAAGGACTCACGTTGGAGAAATTGGTGGAGGACTGTCTCCAGTGGGAGTGACCCCACGCTGGAACAGGGGAGGAGTGTGGAGAGTCCTCCCTCCACCCAAGGAGGAAAGAGCAGCGAAGACAACTGACCACAACTCCCATTCCCTGTGTCGCTCAGGAGGAGGAGGTAGAGAAATGGGGAGCAAAGCTCAGCCCTGGAAGAAGGGTGGGTAGGGGGGGAAGGTGTTTTTGAGATCTGGTTTTATCTGACATTATTCTGCTGTGATTTGATTGGTAACTAATTACATTGATTTTCTTCCCCAAGTTGAGTCCATTTTGCTTGGGACCATATTTGGTGAGTGATCCCTCCCTGTCCTTGTCTCGACCCACGAGTATTTATCTTCTTCCCATCCCACCATGGGAAGGAGAGAGTGAGCAGATCTGTGGGTCTGAGGTGCCGCCTGGGCCTAACCCATGACACTGTTCTTCACTTTTTACCACTGGAGCTGTATGTTTTCAAAGAAAGGCTTTCTTTAAAACTAAGTGTTTACAAACTATTTAAAAGTAGAAAAAACAGAAAAAGAAGAAAAAGAATTAAAAGTTATTGTCACTGTATTTACCTTTTTTGTTTATGTTCTTGTTTTATGGCCCTTAGAGAACATTATGCAGTAAGGCTTTATTTTCCTCTTTAATTTTGAAGTTTGTTTACTTTTATAGTATACATAATTTCATGATGTACAAAAGCTCATTCCAAAATTCCATATTTATTCCACCATGAAGCTGTAAGGAGCAATAATCATGTTAGGGAAGGAGAAGTCTTGTTCTGTCATTCATAAAAAGGTACGCAAATTGGGAAATGAGACTAATAAACTGAACTTTAACAGATATTGTCCTTGAAAATTTAGAATACGTAAGCCCCCAGTGTCTTGGCAGTAATAGTTGCAGTTAACAATTAGTAATTGTAGAGCCAGAAATAAAGTTGTTCTGTTTGTGTTTCTAATTTATATTCTAATTCTCATTTTATTAATTTATATAAATATATAATTTGCTTTCTAATACCAAGAAAACAGCTTTTGAACAAGTAGTTGTAACTTATATGTATTACCTTGGAAAAGTTACTGATTTTATGAACTCATGGAAAACAGGTAATGGGCACCATGTTTGTTCTTTTCCCATTTTGAAAAGGAGCAAAAAGAAGGAGCTGAGGAATTGTGTCATACAGCACAACTTCAGTTTCCAGAAAAATATTGGAGCAAGTAATTGAATCAAATTGTTTATAGGCACTAGAAGGTAAAGAAATTAATGTCAGCTAAACTGGATTTGTCAAAAACAGATTGTCAATTTTGTTTCCTTCTGAGGCAGAAAAACAAGTCATGGGTAAGAAATAAATCAGTTATCAGTTATATTTTGTCTTTAGTAAAATTTTTGACACTAACATGGTATTTCAGCATGCAAGCAAGGGGAACGCTGTCTAAATGAAAATATAATGAAGTGAATATAAAACTGGAGCAGCACCTGTCGTAATCATAGTTATAGGAAATGGAAAGAAAGAAGTGGGATTGATATGGGGTCTTTCTTGTGTTCTATACTACTTAGTATAGGCATAATGCTTTGGATGGTAAAAAAAACCAACCAAACAAACAACATTTTCTTAAATATCTGAATAGCATGAAACTCTGAGAGGAGATGTAGTTATGTGAAAGGACAAAATTAGAATTAAAAAGGATCTTGACAAATTGGAGACACAGTCCAAAATAAAGAGAATGCAGTTTCCTAAGAACAAGTGCAAGAATCTGGAAAATATCATTTAGTGAATGAGGATGAGGAGCAAATGGCCAAACAGCACTTTAGCTTCAGAAGGATCTGCAATTTTTAGTGAATGCTAGACTGGACCAGGGACTGCAGTATCAGCTGTTGCAAAAAATATTTCAGTATATAAACAGGAGTATAGCTTGCAATATGAATCAGTATCGTTCATTCAGTTCGGTCACATCTGAATTGCTAATTCTGGACCCTTGAGGAAATTGCCATTTCATACTTCAAGAAGTGTGGGAAGAGTCTAGAAAGGAGCACCAAGAACCAGCACAGTTTGGCCTACAAGAAAAGGTGGGCAAACTTGTGACTGACTGGTTTACAGAAGAGAGCTCTGAGGGGAGACGTGAAAAAACCTCTCAAGAGATAAAAACTTGTACAAAACAAGAATTGAATATTTCATCTTTGTAATTAGTAAGACAAGAAGTAATAGGCGTAAATTACAGCAACCGAAAGTTAGATTTGGCACTAAGAAACACTCGCACTGGCTAAATACGGGTTGTCTATGAAGACTGTGAAATCTACCTAAGTGGAGAACTTTAACAGGGCCGTAGATACTTATCTGTCTGGAGTGTAGTGAATGTGGTTTGATCTTTCTCTGTGGCAGTGTGACAGGAGGGATGGACTAAATGACATCTTAAATTCTCTTTTAAGCCTTTTTTTCCCTGCGACTTCTGGACTCTGATTGCTAGATTATGTGTGACTCAAATGGGTAGTTTGAATAAAAGCAGCGTGATGACCGTATGGTCAGCACAGTGTTTCTCAAAAGCCAGTGTTTTCTGCATTCTGGTTGTCAGCATGTGTATCATGACCTGGAAGTGATTCAGGGGATAGTCTCGCTCCATGGTATATAAACTCTGATTTATTGACTTCTGTTTGTGGGGACATAGTATGGTGAAGTACATTCCTTTTGTAGTGTATGTACCCGATTCTATAAAGAAATGGTCTATACTGGCAGACACCAAATACAGGAGAGAGATTCTGTTAATGCCTTCACTGGAAAAAGGCCTAAATATTATCAGACATCATAGGATTTCACTTCATTAAAGGGTCAGACAAAGATAGCGAAAAGCTTTATAAATACCCCAGTTTTGGAGAAGCCTAATTTGGAGTTTGCATGTGTCAAAACCAGTTAAGTCTATGACACACATCAGTAGAAAACCAGGCTTATTTTATTCTGCTACTTATAAGTGAATTTTTTTAATAAGTTTGACAGAGTATCCAGAGATCTGAAAAACTTTGACAGTTGGAGGATTGCCAACTGTCATCTCATCCAAAGAATTTGGGAACCTTTGATTAAACTGATTTTTTAAATGCCAAAGGAAAAATGGTTCTGCAATTTTTTTCTCCAATAGAATTTCAAATTTTAAATATATATATTTTCTTTTTAGTAGGATTGTCACAAATCTACTGCAATGTATATGTACCATTAGAAGATAATTTCTGACTGTTTATGGGAAAGATCAGTTGAGTTCCCTCATCATACAGTCTTTAAAATAGCTGTTGAGCATGGTCATAATTCTCTTCTGACATCTGACATCTTACGTGTTGCCGAATATTCACAGAAGGTGTAATCATCCAATTTCTGTCCAAGTTAGATACGTACTTGGGAATATGTGTGGGTGATTCAATGAAAAAGGATAACCCGGCCAGACTTGGGGAACTTGAATCATCCTGTGGAGCTCAGGTAGAATCCAAATTTTTGACTTAGGTCATATGAGTAGCCCTGTAGTATACTGAATTGGTAAATTGATTTGCCTCACAGGAGACTGTTTTCCTGGACAGCAATATCATCTTCTCAGAAATCATAGCCTTTGAATTATATGTGGGATGGTTGCTTCAAGGGTTTAAAAAGGGAAAGGGGGGGGCGGGATTAGAGGGGGAAAAAGAGGGGGAAAAACTGTTGCAAAAAGCAGGCTGGTTCTGTATGTTGCCATAGGGGAAGAAACTTTTAGCAAAAGAATGAGTTATTTGTCCTTGGTAATTCAATTTTACAGCATAATTAACAATTTTCATAGTAGTCTGGGACAAGTAGTATATAATGGATAAAATTTTTCTCAACTGAAATAAGCTTCACGGGTCACATCATGTTTCTATTACAAAGAACACAGGTGAAACACCTGATTTTCCTTATGATGTTCTATGGATTCAGTCAATTCATTTACATGGATTTGCTTAAAAAAAAAGATCTAAACCTTTTAATTTGTGAGATGATAGATATAACTGGGAGAGAAATTACTTTTATGCTAATTTGCAAACAAAAGGATTACACATGTGTGTTCTGCTGCCTTCTTAAATTTTTCCTCCCATTCAGTGTTCTATAAAGTGACATAGTGGTTCTGTGTTTCTCTTTTCTGGTTCTTTTAGTAGAAGTGAGTGAATTTTTTATGCAATAGCTTTGATTGGAACTTTTCTTTTTCCTAATTGAATCAGTGCCACCCTCCTTTGTTTCTTTACCCAGTTTGTTTGTTGTCTGCTGCCTCTTCCCTTTGTTCACTTCTTACTCCCCTATGTGCTCTGTTTAGTTTTCTTCTTGAGGTGTTTTGTTTGTGGGTTTTTTTTCCCCTAAGGGCTTGTTCCCTGGTTATATGTTTATTAGAGTATCTCTTTGATTTCTCCTCCTGAATTGCCTTAGTGGCAGTATTTTGAACTGATAGTAATGTGAAATTACAAACCCCTTCTAGTGAACAAAGCGTAATGACAGTGCATGTTCTGCAGAGTTTAAAATCGGAAAAAGAGAAGAAACAACATGAATAACTGCCTAGAGTAAGAGCTAATCAGTTCAGATAACTTTTCAAGACTAGTAATTTGAAAAGTTAGTAATTTTTGTCAAAGGAGGTAAAGGAGTTCTGTTGCAATTATATGAGCAAATGAAATGTGGAGCTTGATAGGAAAGGGATTATTAGGAAAAAATTATGTGAAGTGGTTGGAAATACAAGCAGTGTTTGAATATGTAAAAAGGTGGAGGCAGAAATGGTGTGTAAAGCTTTAGTAGGAACATTCAGTGGTGTTTTGAATTTGTTAAACTAAAGACCATGGAAATGTAGAAGAGAATGAGCTGGAGGCGGAGAGGGGGGCCATCTGCGCTCTTTCTCCCAGCTGTGGTCTTTCTCTCTACCCATCAAAGTTCTTCATAATAAAGGACATTTAAATTTAGACACCTAACACCACAAATTCTTCTCTAGAGCAAATAACTAACACAGATTTTATTTTGGATTTGAGATTTAGTCTAAAACTATATAGGAGTGTAACGTTTTGATTTTCCTTTACTTTGGATGTCAGTTTAAAGACTCTGTGAGCTCTA
Organism: Eurypyga helias; assembly: GCF_000690775.1. Classification (NCBI taxonomy): domain Eukaryota; kingdom Metazoa; phylum Chordata; class Aves; order Eurypygiformes; family Eurypygidae; genus Eurypyga; species Eurypyga helias. Next base: position 29,831 of record NW_010227835.1, on the reverse strand, counting down.
AATGCTCTAAAGATAGATATCTCAAATATTCTTTACTTTAGTGACCTGTTAAAACCATTCCACGTCAGAAGTGATGAATAGTTTTTGTGGGTTCTGAGCAGGTTCCTGATCGATTGGTTGCTAGTTAATGAGGGAGAAGAAGGGCAGGAGGAACTGAAGTCCAGCTGACTGCGTGAGAGCACACCTGCCTTTTCTCTTTACTTCATTTTCTCTGTAATGAAGGAACCAATTGGTTTAGAGCGATCAATGCTGACCTGTTAGGATCAGGCAGTGTTCTGGCATTGCCAAGGCAATTAAATTCAGCAGAGCAAAGATTATAAAGAAAAAAAAAATACCGGGCTGAGACTTAGAATTGAATAAGAGCTACATTGATATTTTAAGGTTGACAAAAAAAACCCCAACATAGTTTAAAAGAAAGAAATCATTATCGTGTTCTCTTTTGTGTGAGATTGGGAATGACAAGATCGTTGTCATTTGTCCTTTAAATCTGATAATCTCTGGTCCTGCTTCTGTGACTCTGGATTTCTGCACAGTGTAATGTATGTAATTGGATGAGGTAGCTTGCTTTGAAATTTCATATTCGTACTTGAAAACTTCTCCCTTTGTTGTCTTGCTGTATTCTGTACTGTTTAAATCGTAGGCTGTGTACCTTCACGAAATGCTTCATTCCAGCTGAGGGGGATAAAAAAAGCCCAAACCCATAGTAAATAATTGTAATACATATTTCCTGACAAGTGATTTAGGAAGTTTGTCATATATTTTAAAGATTTAACTAAGATGAAGTTTCTATGATTCTGGCAAATCTTTCGTTGCCTTGTGTGGATGCCCTGAAAGGGAATGGATGTGTTCCCTTGTAGGCATTTTGGCCTTGTCAAAACCAATATATTTGGCAAGTTGGAGCTAAGTTGCATCAAATGTTAGATAGTTACCTGCTCCATATTTTAACTTACAAATTTATTGAATGTGGACATTAACTGGCAATATTATGGATATTAAATGCCAGGATGTCCTTTCCATGCCTCTTTGCTGCTTGAAAGAGGCTAATACATTGTTTTGCAAGAGTCATCCATTCTGAGTTGACACATCTGTTAAAAAAAAAAACAAACCCTGCAGGCAAACCAAAAATCTTGAAAAAGTATTTTAGAAGTATGCTATAGAAACAATAATATCCACATATGATTTATCTTTGTATCTGATATTCTCAGTTTTCCTTGGTTGACCCATGTTTCTGTGGAAGTTAACCTTTCCCTCTTTCCACCTCAAAAACATCAGAGTGCCTTTGATCATCAATTGGATGTTGTCATTTTAACCTTCATCATGTGAGCATCCTTTAGTTAATGCTTGCCCTTGAGCAGATGAGGTGCATAAGCCTATTCTTTCAAGCTTTTAAAGCATTTTTATTGCACCTTTGTAATTGAGTGCCATGTTAAATCAACTTGTGTTGAAATCTGAAGCTCATGAAGCTCGTAAGTTTATTCCAGCTGTTAACTGTGGCTTTGTGCTGAATTTAGTGATTTTTTAGAAGTATATATATGTGTACATATATGTATGTGTTTACATATATGCACCATTTAATTTTCATTAGGGAACCCCAGTGAATATGATCATGTATTCTATAATGAGTGGGAGTAGTGGAAATTTTTATGATGTTACTTTTTGATGTGCTACTTTTTCGACATAATTGTTCCCCCTTCCGGAGCCTCCACTAGTGAGTTTTCAGATAGAGTTGTAGAAACTCCTTATGTTTGAATGCGTTGACCGTGGAGGAAATGTTCTCCTTTAAAACAAAATATCAAGTGTGGGGACTGCAAAGGTTAGAATCGGTGCATTCCAGCCCTCTGCGTGGGGAGCGTGCTTATGATGGCTGGTGCTAATGACTTTTGTCCTGAATGTATCCTCTTTTAGGATGTGTCATGGTTCTAGTCTCCACTGATACAGAAAGGTTTTTGGAGGTCTTTTGCTAACTACATGCTCATACAGCATGGGAGAGGTTTAATGTTAATTTTCAGACTGAATTTATTATAAAGTGTAAGCCTATGTTGGTTATCAATAATACAGTGAATTCTCTATACTGTGGAGAATACTGATGTTAAACACGTCTTGAACAGGCAGTTTTTAAAAAAGAAGAGCCAAAGAGTATTAATCCATTGACAGTAAGGAAAATCAGACTTGCTTATCTTGATCTATGGGTGCAGTGTTTAATTGTAATCCTGTGGCACTAAGAATAATATCTGTATAAGTATAGAAGAAAATTGGTTACAGAATATTTCAAGTAATCTTTCTGTTTTAAAAGGAAAGGGGTACATTAGCCATGTATGAACTCACCCTCAAAAATGAATAGTTTAAACTGTGTGTTTCTTGTGGAAGCAAGGCTACTTTTTCCAGGCCAAAGGGTTCACCAGGTTTTCAGTCATAGCCTTTTATTTGAATAAAGTTAGGTCTGTAGTCCAAACCTATTGAAGTGCAGGTGTGGAATGTCTCTTTCTGGAAAGGGACATCAGAGCGTAAACCTTACATAATGCCTCTAAAAATGTATTTTTGATGATGATGGTTTAATATTTCAAAAGTCGTGAAGGTTTAACTTTGAGTTCTAATTTAAATGTGTCTCAGGCCTTTAGCATTAGTATTTATGAGAATATAAGTAATTTTGAGGTTGATTTTTTTGGTGTAGAATAGCCATGTTCATAGACTTCACTAATGTGAAACAAGCATGGCTGGAGTCATACTTCAGGTGCAGCTGCAGTCCTTTCCATTTGCAGTGTAATAAAACATACTTTTGTATTTTATTTATTCATTATAGATATACTTCTTCTGTTTATGTATGTAGAACATCGTTGCTTTGAAACAGAGGTGGAAATCCAAAGCTGTAGGTGTGGAACTAAAAGCATGTGGCCAGGGTTTACGCTTTTAGAATACTGCTACTCTACAACAGTAGTGTATTAATCATCAGATTCGTACAACTTAACATTGGCAATGCACACCTGACAAATTATTTTCAAAACTGTGCTTCATTTGCGCAGGTGAACAGTTCTGTATTGTGAGAAACTAAAGTAATAATATACATTAATGCCCCTTTATGCTTTCCATAAGAGCCAGATAAGAGGGTTCTTGCCAGGTAAACTCAAACATGAGGTCATTGTGCTAAAGGGGATAACCATTTCTGCTGAGAGGTCTTTCTGAGGGGTTTGGGGTTTTTTTGGTGTGGTTTGCAGTATTTTGGGGTTTTTGTTTTGGTTGGGTTTTTTTCCCTTCCACAATCTGGTGAATGTTTGAAAATCAGAAGTTAATATGTGAAGATATGTCACAGTAAAATCAGATCTTATTTGTATCGGGAAAGAATGTGTATGTGTGTGTTACTTTTTGCTTTGAGGTTAAATATTACTTAAAAAGTAAGTTTCTTTAAAAAGATATGTTGGAATGACATAAATACAGAATAATATGGGACTTCCTGTTTATTATCACTGCATTTTCTTCTTTTTTTTTTTTTTTCCTTTTCTTTTTCATGCTCTTCATACCATTTCTATTCTTTCCTTATTTATAGTCATGCTTTGGGGTTTTTCGGTTCTTTGGGTGGGTTTTTTGTTGTTGTTTTGATTTTTCTTTTTTTCTTAAATTCAGAAACAGAAAGTAGATGTCGTCTCTTAAGCTAGTCAGTCTTCTCTTACCATTATGCATTGTTATCTGTTTATTGCCCAAATTCCTTGTCATGTAAAGACATACATCTTTAAATAGTATCTAATTATAATGTTTTCACACAGTGGTTAATATATGGACTTGATCATTACATACAGAAATGGAATCAAACATTGGGCAAATAATTTCTATTATTCCAGCTATATAGAATTATGAGAGATTAAATTTGTTCATGTCCACTATATTTTTGATTTACGAATTTATTTTTGGAAAATCAGCAAATACAGTAGAATCAATGAATTAGGGAGTTCATTTTAAATGCAGCTTGATCACGTAGAAATCCCATTTCTGTGGTGCATATAACAACATGAAAATGTGTTCCTGAGTTGGGAATGCACATTTTAACTTTAACAGGGCTACCGTCGATGATGAGAACACATGGGTTGTAGGGATGCAGGTTTCAGCTACGGAGATTCTGAGGCTTCTTTGTAAGTCTTGCATGTGCTTTAATCCACAATGTAGGGTGTAAAACTAACAGTATTGGAGTTTGGGGTTGATATAGTTGAGCCGTTGGGAGTTGCAGGAAGTTGAGAAAGCTCTACGATCAGATATGAAATAGATGGATAGGGTATACATGAACAGACTTACATTACATAAATCAGTGCCATGATTACCTGCTAAATACAGTGGCAGTAGTGTTCTTAAACATTTTACTATGAAAAGTACACAGGTTAGTCATTGATTTCAACTAAAATTTGGAGGCTGTATTCTAAGTATATCAAGATTCATTCTGAATATATCAGATATATAATCTATTTCAGGAATACGTGACCTAGTAGGGAAATGGGAAACACTAAGTGAGCTGCCAAGGTGAAGGAAAGTGGGTATGAGCTGAGAGGAGGAAATAGAGATCTAAAAATGAAGTGTGGAAGTTTGACTTTGGGCATAGGTAAAGCAGGCCAGAAGGGTGTGTGATGAGGGAACTTTAGTTCTGACGTTCAAAGGTTCCATTCTATGAAGGACAAGAATAAGTCACAGTCTTGTATTCCCTGTGAGTTTCTAGTTAATGAAAGTACAGCAATAAATAATATTGACTGCTTTTACTTCCAAACAGAGATTTATTTCATTACACTGAGAATAATAATATTATGGAGGAAAAGATGATATTAGCCTGATAATAGCCTCATAACTGATGTCAATTACAGCTAGGAATAAAACATTAAAGTATAATGAAGAGCTGCCTCCTGAAACACGTTTTCACTACATTAATATATAAGAATAAAATACATAAACTTCCCTTTAGCTGCATATCAAAATAATGCAGTTCTGAGTTCAAATTGTCAGCTTTATAAAGTGAAGTAGGTGGTTTAAAAGTTAATACAGCACATTCAGGTAAATGGAGTTGGTACACTAATGAGGTTATGTCTACAGAATCAAGATTCACATAACTGCATCGTAAGATACCTTTGAAAGATACTCTTTACCACAGGGCACTTCTGTCAGTTTTGAGGCGAGAATCATGTTATTTAGAGGAAAAAGTCTTCTGGAAGAAGATACAATACAATCTAATGCCTTTCAGTGGCGGTTGTTCCAACGTGGCATTGTAATGATCTAACTGGATTTCGAATGTGAGTTGTGTATGCTCGTAGCCACTTTGGGAAGGCCAGGTACCAGGCAATACCAGTGGAGAGCTATCAGATGTCCTGAGGGTAGATATGGTGAAACAACCTGTGAATACACCAGCTCAGCACTTTTTTTCCCAACACAAATGTGTAACTGCAAGTTTGTGATAGGTTGTGCTAGCTCATTAGAGCTAATATCCTAAATCACTAATTTCATTCTCACTATCTCACCTGCTATGGAGGATAGGGACTACTGAAAACCTTCAACCCCCCAACCCCACCCCACCCCCCTCTTTATTTTTTTGGGTTTGATTTGGTTTTCACTTCTTTTTGGTTCAAATACAGTTGTTTATTTCTTCGTTGAGGAGTCACATTTAAAATTGTTAGCTAGGTAAGTTCAGTGATACTCTGAAAGCAGACAGAAGTGAAAGAAAATTCCCCTTAAACCAAACATCATGGTTTTGTTTTGGGAGCGCTGGTTTGTCAGTGCTAGAGATGTGCTTTATGGGCAGAATTCTTCTTCCAGCTGCTATCAAGGTGAAAATAGATGTGGGAGCCAAGTTTGTAAGGTGGTGTCAGGGATATTGTGGTAAGAGTATAGGTGGATCAGAGCACTTAAAAACATCTCTTTCACATTTTTTTTAATAAAGAGAGAAAAAAGATTGTTATTTGGACCTACATTTGAGTGGTTTTTGTCTTGAACATAATAACAAATTTAATGATACAGGAAGAAATACCAAGAAGATTTACCTGAATTGGGGCCTAATAGAGTACCTTCATGTGCAATAGAAGTATTTCAGTGACAGCATAAAGTTGGGAAAAGAAGGCTTATCCTTTCTGAGTACTGCATGTCTTCTGGGCTGAAAAAGGCAGAGGTTTATGGAGAGGGAATAAGTTTGTTACATTAGAGGTTCCTACGTAGCTCATTAAAATTATTTAAGGTCCCTTATTTTGTCACAATTTGGCTCTAAGCCTATCAATTTGCAACTTGCAGCTTTTTCAGTACAATTTTTACACGCAGTGAGTTTATGTTACTTTCTGGAAACCGAAAACTCTCTCTTCAACTCTTTAATACATGGATAACTAAAAGGATGATGGCTTAGTGCATTCTGTCCTTAAGCAAGTATCCACACAAAGCTCTCTTTGATTTCCAAATAAAAGATTCTGTATTTATAGTGAAGGCTTTTGTCTGTGGCCATAAAACTTATTTCTCTGGAGAAATAGTCATCCTGCAACTGTTAGAAATATTTCTGCACAGGCAAGTGCTGACTTTTTCATGTCCATTCAGTGCTCTGTGGGATATGTTAAGTATTAGAAAGGTAATACAAAGGAAGATCAAGGCAGATTTGTTGTTGTTACTGATACAAATAACAAATATGCAGTGTGATCCTCTCTATCAGTGCTCAGTTACTTTCAGAAAATTCTCTCCGTAGAGGCATTTGCAGTGGAAATGCCCTCTCCTGCAACGCAATCTGCGTGCATTGTGGTGTTTGTGTCATGTTAGGTTAAGCTGTGGTGACCTGAAGGTGTTGTATAAATGACAAGTTGCTGCATTCACCCCAGGGAGGTATTTCTTCCACCACTGATATAGATGATAATGTGTGACAGCCTGTGACTCTTTTGCTTTTACTGGAAAAATCCAATAACATTGTTGAATGTAAATACATCCTAACTTCTTAGTTTTTCAGTGGTAATATGTTTTTTAATGTCTTGAGACAAAAATTAAAGGCAATTCCTTCATTTAGCTCTCTTTTCTAGGTACTTTTTACACCAGCTTGTATTATATGGCTTGAGCTGCATCTGTTGACAGAAATAACAGAAAATTTTGGTGAATGGCTGAAGGAGTTACATTAATAGAGAATTGCATGCACAAGTTTGATGTATTGCACATTGGCTGTACTGCATGTATTGGTAAAGATGTTCAGTTATCTTTCATTTGAGCTGGAATCATCAGCAATCTGTTCCAGGGCAGAGCAGAACTTGTTTGAAGATAATGTCTGAGCCAAAGAGCACACAAAACCAGACTGATTTCCGGAAACGTAATGTTATGAAAAGCGTAGCAACTTCAGCTGCTGGACTTAGTGTGTTTCACCAGAATGAAACTTCATGGATAATTTTCAGGTGCTTATTTATCATGATGGATAAGTATCACCTAGAAGGAACCTATGCCCCATCCCTGGCTTTCTTCAAGGCCAGGCTGGATGAGGCTTTGAGCAACCTGGTCTAGTGGAAGGTGTCCCTGCCCATGGCAGGGGGTTGGAACTAGATGGTCTTTAAGGTCCCTTCCAACCCAAACCATTCTGTGATTCTATGATTCTAGGATCTGCAGCTTAGTGTTGGGCAAATTTTGGACAGGCAAGAGCTTTATATCCTGTTACACTTAAAAGAAATATGATTTAAAAGTCTCATTTTATTTTTCTGATTACCGTTCATTCTGGTTTTCTTGCATTGCCTCCAAATTTATTGTAGGATTCATAACATTATATTTAAAACAGCTCATTATTTTTAGATGTTTTACCATATAAAGAGAGCACATTGTTCTTTGGTTAAGGAACCAGTTGAAGAGACCTCAATTCAGTAGCGCAGTAAATATATTTGTCTTCTGCAGGTCTGCTCACCTGCTCACAGGTTTTAGTGATGTAGTTCATAGGCATGTCAACTGTAAATTATTTTCATATTGTAGGAGATTAAGAACTACATTTTAACAAAACATTAACATTTTCTTGGGGCTACGGCACCCAGTGTACTACCCAGTGTGATGGTAATGTTTCACTGAGCTAATAGCAATTTTAATCAGTTCAATTGGTGCGATGTTGTGAAGTACTGTTCTGAATTAATCAAACAGTTCTCCTGATTGCTTATTAAATCAGCAAGAGAAATGTGGCAAATTGTATATGATAAATGTGGTTCTACTCTAGGGCTTAAACAAATCACAAAAAGAAAAAAAAAGGAAAAGGAGAGAAGCAGCAAGAACAAGATATACTTACATTAAAGTAGTTGTCTGTCTTATATGCTTTGTCTTTAAAATAACCATAATTCAACTCTTCTCACAGGAACTTGAATTTGGGAGTCACTGCCCTCCCCTTCCAGCATCTCACTGCTGCTGAGCTGTGTAGGAGTGTTTGTGCAGGTTAACGTAGACCTACTTGTAATCCAAATTTATGATCTTCTTTCACAATGTTATCTATTTCCAGTAAAATACAACTTGATTTAAAAATAACTAGTCCTATCAAGCTTACGTGATTGCATCTGCTGCACTGTCTGTATCTGATGAACAGTCCCAAAAATAATATTTCTTTTGTCCTTTATTTTATAGCTCAGTTCAGGCCTGCAGTAGTTAGAAGTTAGGTCTTGAATATGCTGGAAAGTGTAAGCAATGCAGATTATGGAGACTGATTAACTGAGGTAGCAACCGTATATATGTGTAGCAGGTGATACTGTTAATTGATACCATGTTAGATTTTGCTCATAAAAAGCAGAACTTTAAATTTAGAAATAATTGGTTGATAATTTCACTGATCTGTCTCACATCAAACACTTGTTTCACCAGTATGAAAAACATGTCTTATAATTTCCAGTGAGGCTTCTCTTTTGTTTTGTAGTGTCTGATATGTATTTCCCTGTGAATTTCTGTCTTCACTAAATAATTTCTAAAATGCATCTGAAGAATGTTCATAGTTAAGAGTTTGGTTAAGATGTGTGTTATCACGAGCAGCACAGGTGTTGCACACTTTAATTGTGTTAGAAAGAAACACCAGAGCAATCAGAACTGACATTCCACTAGTTTAAATAAGTCATTACTTGTGATTTTTTTTTTTTTAATGGGTTTTGCTCATACAAACATAGTTGTCATTGGCCTGGCATCTGTAAATCACTAAATCTGTAAATCCCTGGATAGTACAAAGGTTTTAACAACTGCGTGATCGTATCTTTAGTTAAGGATCCAATTAACAAAGCCATCCTTGACTCACATCTAAAGCACTTGAATATTAATAATAAATGCTTTATCGTGGATGTTTTAAATGTATATGACACACTCAGCTTAATTAATTACTTCACATTTCAGCATTCCAAAATTGTTTGCACAGCAAATTACAAATTGAACAAGCAATACTTTGCATTGATTTTTCTAACCACCTCCAGCTACAAGGAGATGTATCCATACGTACAAATTCTCAAATCATAAAAATATTGATGAAAAAGATGTATCCAGTCATTTTTATGTTACCAGGATGTAACTGATTCCACCTGAGTATTGCCTAGCACTCTTCCCATATAATTTTAACATGACAAATGGTAGGGTTGCTTGCATATATCCTCAGATATATTTCTCAGTAAGTAAACAGTTACACTGTTCATGAGGGATTTTTTGGGGGTTGGTTGGTTTTTATTTTTGCTTTATGTATTTATTTTAACATTTCAATCTTTATGACCCCCTTTTTTAGAGCCCTGGAGGTCTTCTTTTACTCTCTTCTGCTTATGTCCTCAAATACATAAAGTTCTCAAATACTCAAGTACTTCTCAAATAGCAATGATTCATTCAAACAAACCTTAAAAAACAAACAAACAAAAAAACCAACAAAACAAACAAACAAAAAATCTTAAAAAGGGTTCTCCAGTAGCTGCCATCTCTTTTTCTTTATCATTTTCATCCTCTTAAAAAAATCCACAGTTTACCAGTTTGCCAGATACTGAGATGCCAGAGCTAAATACAGTTTTCTGTATATATCTTCACTGGAGGTTTATAGGAAGAGTTTCTAAATTTCTTGCTTTCTTTAAACATGGGTCCAAATCACAATTATTCCTTTTTATTTTGGTGGTGGTGGTGGTGGTTTTTTGTTCGTTTGTTTAGCTTTGGATCACTTGCTACTAGATGACTTTGTTCTCACGCCTTTCAAGTATTTCTTTGTCCTATTGCATATAGTCTGATTCTAGTCTGGATCTAGACGGCTTTTACTGAGGTGTCCTTGGAGCAAGAAATAATTACTGCACGTTAAATCAGGCTGGTGCATTATGAAAAGCTGGGGAAAGTGGAAAACATTCTCTGATTTCATTGAACAGAACATTCTTCTATTTTATTCTGGTTTATTCAATATGTTTTAAAATGTGGAAACTATAATGTATCTATATAATGAAGCCTAAGCTAAATTGGCCCAAAGCAATAAAACCACATCAAGATATACTGTGATTCGAAGAAAACAAGTTCTGTTGAACATTATGTGCATTTGGAAAGAATCTGGCTCCATGTCACACCAGCCTGGAAGATTTGCAGATCAAGCTCATATTTGCTCTCTAAATCCCATGACCACTTTGTGCTAGAGCCAGACTTCCTAAGGAACAATGCTTTCTTCTCTATTTAAATGAACTATTTTTTTCTATAAAATTTAATTTATTAGGGTCCCATTTTATATATTCAACAGAGATGGCATAAAGATAAATAAAGGTGATACTTAAGTAGGGTTTGGCTGCAAAGTCGAATCAGGGATAGAGTTCACATAGATTTCACAGCATCAGAATCTTACTATCTTATCCTACCAGATTATGTATTAATGTGGTGGAAGTCCATTGTGAGATCAGGTGAAATTACAGATTCCTGTCCATTTCTAAGCAGGTTCTGGGAAATAGAACTGTTCTGGGTTGAGATCTGACCTGAAACAAAACCTGCAGAGCCAAGTTCACATTTGAGAAATTTAAATGGAACTAGAGATGTACACAACGTGAAGATTGATCCAAGCAAGTTTACCTCAAATTTGGGGTTTTCTGTTTAAAAAACAACAAACAAACAAAACCCCTGGAAACCAGTAATGAAAAATTACCATTTGTAAGCTTATTATTCTTACCTATTAAATACAAAATGTATTTCAATGTCATGCAAATGTTACTTGTGTTCCTGCACACATCAGTGTTAATTTAGTTAAACACGATCAGAAATGTTGGTTGCTTGGTTGATACGCTGCTTATATATGGTACACAATTACATATCCTGTCAATATTTTTAGCCACTTGAATGCCACAGCATAAAATATCTAGATTCACATTTCAGCAAATCACAAAAGGAACTGTGTTGTGTTTTCAAATGGCTACACTGTTGCTTGTATTTGTGTCAGTTGTGAAGGTGAAAGTGTTTGTTACTGTAAGGGCTTTGCAGGTGTTACGTATGTTCTTCCTACTAGAGTTCAATGATTTTGGCTTGGATGTCTTATTTGATTTGTCACTGTTTTCTCTATTTGCAGCAGGGATTTCCTTTGGCATAAAATAGACTTGAACAGACTTTCTTGTCTAAGTGCAGGAAAATTCACCTCCTGTCAAAAACAGAAATGCTTTCCACATTTGTTGTGGCTTAATTCTTTATGTATTTATTTATTTCAACT
>NW_010227835.1:0-18174 GCF_000690775.1 Eurypyga helias | reverse complement strand
AGTGATTTATTGTGGGAAATTGTTTTTTCCTCTTTTTTTTTTTTTTTTTATCCTCCTGCCATGAGTCTGTTGATTCAGCTGTGTGAGTCTGAAGGATTACACATTTTACGGAGTTGTCAATAAATGGGGCTTAGATGGCGGTGAATAGCACTGTTTCCTTTTCCACTAAAAGACAAACAGAATGTCTTCTAACGCCCTTGTGTGCTGGGCTGTATCTCACGATCTCTGGCAGTGATCAGAATGTGAATGTTAGTGGTTTCTAAGCAGTTAAAGGAGATATGATGTATATAGGACTAGCACTGGTGTCTCACTCATACCAAGTGCTCCATGAAGGTGAATGAAATGCCAAGTTCTTAAGAGCTCATTTTGTACATATTGGATTTATTTCTTTATTTTAGTTCACTGTTGCTGTTCTGAGTTGCTTTGATAGTAACTTAGGGTGGATATTAGTGCAAAATACCAGTTAATTTCGTTTACCTCTTTTTACTTAGTCTTCTGTCTCAGTCTTTTCAACAGATTGGAATCTGTGCTTAATATATTCCAGAGTTTGTCTGTATCTTACTGGTGTTATTATAATGAAAGATTAATCCAGACCCTGCAGTATGCATATTTTTATGTTTTGACACATATGTCCTAAGCTCTGTTCTGATGGCGGCAGCTGAGCTTTGGTGTTAGTAGTCCGCAGGGTATCCACAGCTGAATAAGTGGTATGCTCAGCAGCAGCTGCTCTCAGACTTAAATGTGTCAGCTGTACAAATATAAAGAGCAGAAGTAAAACATAATATAGTTGTTCAGAAATGTGAGTATTTGTAGGCACAACAGGTTGCCCAAATCAGAGTTTCATGTAAAGGTGAAGAATTGCTCTGGGGAAAAAAGGGGATGGATGAGGGTGTCGTCATGTGGTGGCCTAATTAATCAACCCAGGTAGTTCATTCAGATTTTAGTAGTTTAAGATTCTACCAACATCCAGTAGAACACGCTGTTTCCCTCTAGTTAAAATGATTCTTGGGGGAGATGAAGAAGAATACAGATTATTCTGGTATTACTGCCATGGGAATCTCAGGGCCAAGTGTAGCATGACTAACTGTGACTACAAAAGCCTCTGACGTGGATGAAACTCTTAAAGCACTTAAATACTATCAATATCTATTATTCTCACACAGGGCCAGAAACCAAAATAAAATGTCTTCCAAAGGCAAAATTCTCATGCTGTAGTCCTGTTCACCTGCCAGGGAAGTACTTTTAAACCCCCCAGAGTGATCAAGCTTTGGTGGGTTTTTTTGGTTTGGGGTTCTTTTTTTTTTGTTTTGTTTTGTTTTTAGAGAGTGATTCAGGGTTCTCTTTGTCTGCTCCCCAGTCTATCAGTTGAGTCTGAAGTCCATTGACAGAGAAACTAGTCTAGCCCTTTAATTGTGGTTCTTTTACTCTCCTATCACACAAAGATTTATAGATAACTTTGTGTTGGATAAAGCTGCTTTGTTCCTGACAGGAAAGTGAACAATTTCTAATTTAAGTGGAAAAACTGCCTGTAGTGTTTTTAGTGTCTGTCCTCCTTGTTTGTGTCTGCCATATCTCTTCCTCAGTGAGCAATATAATTAAAATTCATAGTGTGGCATCAGGATTTTGATTATACAGTTAATTCTTCATCATTCCTGTGTCTCAGCTTAATCAGGTTTGCCCAGGCTTGTGTCACCCACTAACAAAGTGCTCTGAAGTTTTTTGTTCATTTAAGGCTTGGGCTTTCTGCTGGTTTTTCTCTATCCACCTTTTGGTAATAAAAGCTTTTAAATTATCATGTAATTCAGCATACAAAAGTAAGTCTGGTCAGTGGTCCTTTTTAATTAATCACATACTTGCCAAGCACTTGTAGAAAAATGACTACATTGCTATCGAAAATAATTAGTACACACAGTTATGTTGATTTAATCAGCATAAAAGGTACCTGTATTGTATTTCAGGAAATGTTATCTGTTAAAAATAGCATTTTTAGCTTGTTTCATTTGGTTTTTTTCTAACTCAGAGGGCTACAGTAATTGCAAGCATGTAGTGTTGTAGGTGGGAGAATACCACTCAGAGAGCTGGATGTATTCGTTCTCACTACTTGAATAGCTGAAAAGTAGTTGTAAAACTGTGCAAGGTTTGACCTTAATCTTAAGAATCAAGATCAAATAAAATGTTTTATTATGCAGTTAAAGGTTTGGGTTTTTTTATTTTATTTCCATATGTGTTGATTTGTTGTTTGTAGCATACAGAAGGTACAGAGTGGAGAAGTTAACTACAGCACATCCAGACCCACAACTGCTTGTTTCTTATTGCTGTAGCTGGAAAAAAACAAATACTGTTAACCAAAATTCAGGGGGGTTTATGATTTTTTTTTTCCTTATGGGATATGGGGGTTTTGTATAAATATGTAAATAGAAAGCAAATGTTAAGGTAGCTAAACTTCCAATGTTGGATTCTGAAAGATACAGGGTTACTGAAATTCTTCAATCTTGCAGTCTTGAGTATCCTTTGATCTCATGATGTTGTCTTTTAGTCATTTCATAACCCGAGCCTTCGGAGGGAGGAGGGTGTTCAACTTAAAAGTTTTTCAGTGTATAGACCTTAAACTGTGGTTCCTGAGTGAGGTCCTGTTGTGCTCTTTGATTCACCAAATGGCCTCACGCCTTGTTCGTTGTGTGTAGTACAGCAGCAGCAAATGCCCTCACTTCTTCTTTGACTTTATATGCTGAGCATGATGTCATGTGGTATGGAATTGTCTTTTTGGTCAGCTCTTCAGCTGTGTCCCCTCCCGACTTCTTGTACGCCCCCAGCACACTCACTGGTGAGGTGGTGTGAGGAGCAGAAAAGGCCTTGACTCCGTAAGCATTGCTCAGTAATAACTAAAACATCCCTGTGTTATCAACACTGTTTTCAGCACAAATCCAAAACACAGCCCCATAGTAGCTACTGTGAAGAAATTTAATAGCCAAAACCACTACAGTATGTTTTAAAAACTTAGCGAATGATCACATAAAACATGTTCCATACATTTTAAGCATTTATCAAGATTGCATGTACTGTAAAATTGTTTGTATTAATTTTATTACCTGTAGTCTTATATTCCAACTAAGAAAACACTCCAGGAAATGATGAGATGGTACACATAGTCTGATTGCCTGAAGGATACTTTAGGTTTTAATCATCACTCAGTTGCATTTCCATCTGATGGAAAACTGCTTAGGAAAATGTACAAATTTCAAGCATGTTATGAGCTATAATAGGAGCTTTAAATTTCTGAAATCTGTATGCTTTGAATTAAGACATTGTTGCTCATATTGAAGTTGTCCACACTGCAGTGTTTCGTTACTATTGTATTTCTGAGCCAACTCTTTGTTTTCAGCCTGTTGTTTAGTGTTCTTCTCATTAAGATGTACTACTTCAGTATTTACAATGTCTTCATCTGACTCTCCTCAAACAGGTTATGTGCCTTCAAT
Source organism: Eurypyga helias (assembly GCF_000690775.1). Taxonomy (NCBI): domain Eukaryota; kingdom Metazoa; phylum Chordata; class Aves; order Eurypygiformes; family Eurypygidae; genus Eurypyga; species Eurypyga helias. The sequence goes on along the minus strand of NW_010227835.1, from coordinate 14,698 downwards.
ATTGCTCCTCTTTGGTAATATTTGAAATTCAGACAGCTTGTTTGCCTAGCTGTACTGGGCATTTCTAATAAATTCTGCCTTATTTCAAGGAAGATTATCTTTACAGTCTCAGGCCATGGTGGCTTTAGTATATTGCATCAAGTGGAATAATAAGCTACAATTTTTATGTAAAATCTGAGAATGTGATTTTAGAAGCTAAGATAGTTAAAGTAATTTTGAAGATTGCATTATTTTAATTTCCACCAAGTAAAAGAGTGCAAGATTCAGGCAAGAAATTATGTTGATCATTCACCTTGAGTTAGATAAGGAAAGAACAAGATATATGTATTGTATTGGGGAAAAAGGATGGGATTTTTTTATATCATTATGTTCTACATTGCAATAACATTACAGCATCAAAAATATACTTTAGAAGATGAATGCATGCATGATTATTTTAATGGATGGGATTTTTTTATATTACCACAAAATTTCAGCTTTCCAGCAATGTGAAACATTGTCACCTATTGTTCAAAATAACTGACATATAAGAATAAGCTTTGTTCCTTTCTACCTGTTGCTAACCAGTGAGTTATATAATATTTAATCTAAGTGTGCAGTATGATAAAGATGCTTTCCCATGGCAAACTATTGAAGTGTTGTGTCTTTCACCTTCTTGATATATTAAAAAAAAAACCAAACAAAAAACAAGTAAAGAAGAAACCAACCAAACCCAAAAAGCAAACACTAATCAAGAAGTTGGCTCTAGTGTTACCATTTCATAACACACAAAAATCTAAACAAATTAGCTTTTAAAGTTAATTATGAGGCATTCTTGTGTTCCTGTTAATATTGTTACTTTGTTTATTTTCTAAACCCTTTAAAGCAAGGGAGCATAACTGAAGTATGTCAAAGTATCTCCATTAGTAATGCTCTGTTGGTTAGCCTAAAGTGTGTTTTGTCCAAGCAGCACAATTCAATCAATACTTTTCCTGCCTGAGAGAGACGAGGGAGTCTCTGTGGTGAGCCAGCCAGCCTCCGCGTGCACTGATAGATGTTCCAAGGTTGTTCTCATGTTTAGTCAAATTTTGCAGTTCTTATGCGGGATGGAACAAGAGCATTTACTGTTGTCACTGCCTGTGTATTTAGGGTTCATACTCTTCTTTTAAACTGAGAAAAAGAAAATAATTTGAAAAGACTGTATCAAGTATGTCTGTGCCTGTAACTTCAAGGAGGGGGCAAACCCTTAGCAGATGTCTACCAGACCTTCTAAAACTGAAAGAGTCTTTCAAATTTCAGGTTAACTTCCTCTGAACATCAAACTGTTAGTCCCCTGAATATTTAGATTATAATTGTTTCAGTAGATCTTCAGTGTCAGTTTTGCAAAGGGTCAGCTTTGTGAGTAGAAACTTTGGGTCTTCCCCCGTGTTTCTACCATGCTTTTGCTATGGCTCTACCTCATGGTGTATTACTTCCAAAAGCACTGCAAGTGATCCTTGGTGTGTTAAGAAAAACTGAGGCTGATACAGTTTTGCCTTCATCATGTGTGTTCCAAAACATGGTATTTCATCTATTACCTTGCAGCAACTGACTGGTCTACATAGGCAAATCTGGGGAAAGAACTCCTGTTTCCCTGTCAGACAGAATTCCTGCAGTTCTCTTTGCAGGTACTCTTTACAATTACATAGTGAGGGCAAAGTTCTGGCTTACTGTCAAAATACAGGTTCACCTTGTTATGAAGAATAAATACTTTCTCCAGTTTTGCAACTTTTAGTTTTTCTGCAGGAAATTGGCTGCTGTGATAATTAAATGATCTGCAAGTTAATATTAATTAGGGAATAGCATATAATTATTTTTTGTTTGAAATCATGATAATTAAAATATTTTAAGTGAAAATTTAGGCATATTTTTATCAGTTTTGTAATATTAAAGTATATTATAGTTTTTGGGGGTGTGTTAATTAATTATATAAGCTAAAAAGGTCAGAGGTCAAAAACTTTGGCAGTTTTAGCAATGTCATGATATTCAGGTAACTTAGTTGTCTCCTGTAGTCATTTCGTTTAATAGGGGGATTTTTAAGAATTGATTTTTCCAGAAGATTTTTTTCCATGTAGGTAGAGACAAACGAATATAAGTAATAACAGTAATTGATGCTTGCGTTTAAGAGCTCTTTCATAAGACACTCAAGTCTTGAAGTGTAGTAGAAGGTTGAATGTTAGTTAGTACAGTAAATAGCTATGAGGGGTTTTTTATTGGTCAAAAAAAAATTTCAGGACTGAAATATGTGTATCTTTTCAACTTGGTGTGATGAAGAGCACAAGCCAAAATGGTGCTGTTGGTGAACAGCCATTATGTTGGAACTATAATTATACTACGTAAGCGAAAGACTGTTTTATACTGCAGACTGAGGATATTGCCTAAGATTCATACATTCTGATACTTCTTAACTGAAATGAGTTCATTTTACTACAAAGCTTTCTGTAGTGTGGGTTAATGGTATTTGTTTTAGTGACTTTTCTGTGTTCCTTGTTCAACGTGTATTGAGATGGTGTATAACATTCCATTTAGAACTCTTCAAAATTTGTAGTAAGAACTGCTGAATCTTTTCAGAAAATGTGGGAATCTGACTGAATCAAGGTTAATGGCTTTTTATAGAAGGTGAAACCTCCAGTGTAATACAGAAGGTGAATAGGCCACAGTGTTCAAGAGCAGCTCTATTTGATTTTCAATTAGAGTCTAGAAATATAAGTTATTTAGTCAGGAACAAAACACAGAGCTAGCTTTGTTTCATAACAATTAACTGTTCAGATTTTTTTGTTGTTGTTATTAATAGAAGATACACAAAGACATTGATAACCAGTACATCCAGTGTTAGAATCAGAAACAGTCATTGAGTTAATTTTTGCCTTCTGCAGAGAAGCCTCACTGATTTGATGGGTTTGTCTTGGCTGTGTGAAATCTTTCATTGTGATGAAAAGTAGTTGGTAAAGGGATTTTTTAAATTATTATTTAAATACTCCATAAGCACACATTTGCTCTAAAAGACCGTTCCTGAACCAGAAGGTGCTTTATTTTGCTTTTCTTGGCAAGTGACTTCAGAAAGATTTTTGATAGATATCACAGCTCTAATTTTTTTTTTTAATTGTACTCAGCCAGCAACCTGAATAGATGCAAGTTTCCTATGAAATTTTAATTTTCTTTCTTATTTCAATTTTATTTTTTTAACAGTTACTCAGTTCTTACGGGTCTGCAGAATATAGTCTGACTGAACCATTTCTATTTTAGTGCGTAGAAGTTTGTCAAGCTTAACTTACGTTACTTAACCCTTTTTTTCCCCCCCTGTAGGTATATTCGAATTGTTGGGACCCACAACACAGTGAACAAAGTTTTCCATATTGTGGCATTTGAATGCATGTTCACAAACAAAACCTTTACTCTTGAGAAAGGTCTGATAGGTAAGAGAGAAAACCATTTTCCTTTTACATGAACTGTTGCAAATGCTTGCCTTTTTAAGACTGTCACTATACTCTTACTCTACTTCTGTTTCCACGCAGAGATCTCTAACTTGAGTTAAATGGTGTTGTAAGCATAGAATTAGTTGGCTAGTCCTTGAGTCTTCTTTGAAATTCCAGTTCTGTGAATTAATTTGTGATCCTGCAAGAATGCTGAATATCAAATTAAATCAACTGCTGCTGACAAAGCCACTGGTAATTGAGTCACTCTGTGCTGCTAATCTGATTTTTCTTTGCATGTCTTAGTGTGGCTGCTCTTCTAGCTAGGTTACTCTGAATTCTGTAATGAGGATGGAGTCACCAGAGCTATTTATTGCAGTGAAGATGGATTTGGCCATTTAGGGCCTCTTATACAGCCTCGTTTCAACTGCTGGAAGTAAATTCCCATGCATTCATTTTCCCCTAAAGAGCCATAGGCATGCTTAACCATGGCAGAACGTTATATTGGCTACCCTTATTCTCAGAATCCACGTTGATGGAGCTCTGTTACCTCTGCACCTCCAGACATCTTATATAATACTGATTTGAGCACCTCTACATAGTACTGTGTCACTTAACATAGAAATCCCCAACAGACCAACAGTGCTGACTGATAAACTGTGTCAGAATAAGATTTAAAATCGATTTTTTTAATAGTGCAAACAAGATGATTTCTGTGCTTTCTTCCATATAAACTCAGAGGTAGATCATGAAGTTCATTGGCAAGAGTTTTGTGCACCTTTTAGTAGTTGTCTAGGTGGGATTTCCCACAGGTTGTTACTTCTGGCATGAAATTGAGAATTTCAGCAAAATTCCCAAAGTTCATGCTGATTTTAAACATATATTTAAGTTTTAAGCATGCACCTACAGTAGATGGAAGGGAAGGGAAAACAGTTTAGAAAAAGAATGAGAGGGAAGATTTTAGTAAAACATATTTTTTTAAATGCTTTTTTCTGAGAAAACTGTAATATTTAGCGATGGAAAAACTAACTCCTCCAGCCCATTCCCCATACATTATACAAAGGAATCACATGTTTACACCTGACCTCCTGAGGTTTGCTGTGTAATGTCATGATGGGTTTTTTAGAAGCATAGAATAAGTAGCCTGACAAAATATATAGCCCCAAAGCTTTCTCATAGTGCAAATAGAAAGTTATCCTTCTGTTTTAGGGAGTTTGCATGTAGTATTACAATTTCTATTGACAAGAAAATAGAATAAGCAATAAGTAAGAACTGCATCTAAAGAAAACAGCTACCTTCAATAAGGTAGCTAGGGGAGAAAAATTTTACAAGTTTGATAAAACCATTGAGCTAAATTTCATATTTAGCACTGCCAGCTATGAACTTTTAAAAACTTCATACAAAATTAAAGTTACTGTGTGCAAATAAATGCTGCATGTATCTGTATATATATATTTGATTTAAGATTGTCAGTCTTATTTAGCAAATACTTAATTTAGGACTCAACACATTTACTTTTTTGTGTGTGGGTTATATTATTTGGTTGTAACAATGGGCAAGGTAGTGAATCTGTCTGTGTTTGTAGAAGTGTAGTTGTGGTGTAATTGACTTGTCTTTCAGATGCTCTATGATATTTTGTGGTTTAGTGAGCATTGTGGTGAAATAGCTATTCAATCTGTTTCAGCATTTTGTGAGTTTCAGATATAATGCAGGGGATGGAGACTATATATGGCTTTATTAACATTTATCCATTTATTAATCTTTTTTTGTAGTTATACAATCTTACAGGTTTTGGACTACATAATAGCAAGTATCCATTGTTGCTTCTGGTGATCAATGGGACTATGCTGTCACAATGTGTGGGTGGATCAAGCTGTTGTACATAGAAGTCATTTGAAGTGATCTACAATAAGCAGAGGCCAGTAGAGCTTTTTATATTGTAGGGTTGGTAGTCAATACCGTTAATAGAAAATTAAAAGAGTAAGATAAAAAATTAAGAGTTAGAATTCAGTGAGTAGTTAACTGAAGAAGGGATGTAGAACAACTTCCACACTGTAAGTGAGGCAGCAACAGACAGATACGTGGCCTTGCAGAATTTATGGTGAGAAAGGGACAAATGGTAAGATTCTGGGACTAGTTGCGGGCAGTCCCATTGTGAAATGGTTCAGGGGCAAAAAGGCTGTTCTACCAGAATTTATGGCCATCAACATTTCCTATTTAAAAATACTCTCAACAGCTTTGATCCAGCAAAGTGACCTTATATCCACGTAGTGCTTTGTTTTATATAGCTGTGATGGTTACTGTAAGGCAGAATGTTATCTGGGTCACTTGATCAAGCAGGCTGTTCCATTTCCGCTTCTGTAAAAAATCTGTGTTACTACCAAGGAGGGAGTTGGCAGAGATTTATCTTATTTCTCTAATGAGGATTTGTAATGTTTGTTCCTGTTTCTGCAGTAACTGGATAGGGTAAAGTGAACTGAAAGCAGTTGGGAAAGCTCATTGTGGTCATTGTTTATGCAGCATGGTATTAAATAGGGCATTAAATTAGGTTAGAACAAACACAGCTGCCGTTTGTATAACCTGTTTTATTAAGAAAATGAAATGTTGGTCAGCCCTTGAAGGCCATATGATTCTTTCAGAAAGACCTTGTGACCCTTACCTCTACCAAAACAACACTGAAGATAATATGCAGAGTTTGTCACGTGAAACTCCATTCCAAAGAAATAAGGCCACTGAGGTATTAGTTTAGATATTTTATGTGGGGATTTAAGAGTAAATTTTTTTTTTTTTTTTGAAACCTGTTCAACATGATCAGAAAGCTGTATAAAAAAAGAGGGTAATTTATCAGATATATTACTGCTGATAGGAAGGATCTGGAATGGCTGTCACTGTAAAGTGAAGATTAGAAGACTGGTAAACAAATAATAAAAATGAAGCGCTGTTTCTTGATAACAGCAATCTTACGTTGCTGTGTTTTTGCGTACAAGTTTTTCATGACAAATTATTAACTTGACATATTAGATTTAAAAGTTAATCCGGACGGTGATTTATACAATTAAATTATACAGTACTGGGTGCAGTACTGACATGACCCGTTGGTACCTGAGTAGCAGTTGTCAAGTGAAAGTAGCAGGAAATGCTCCTTCTATCACTGTCTGGTGTTTGGTGTTGGTTTACACTTGGTTGTCTTGTGAAATGGGGCAGGTAACAGAAATTAGTTCAGTCATATGAAATTATTCCCTAATGCAGGTTAGGCTCAAGATGCGATTTTTTTTCCTTTTGGCATAATATTAACTCTAAATGTGTAAGTTACCAGTTCTACTTATTAGAATCACGAACTTGACGTAACTGTTTCATTTTAGAGATGCAAATATGTTTTTAAATCTCAAAAGCACAGTGTTTGCTTTCAATGAACTTCCGCTTCTGAAATTCTGAATGGTCTTTAGTCATTAATATTTACTCCATAATCCCAAACAAACGGAAATTTTCATGAGCAAGAGGCATACTCCTGTGGAGGCAAAAGCAGGACCTGGTGTGATGTGATGTTTTGTAAAGGCAAGAAGCTGCAGCACTGGGTAAGGGGCTGTTTCTATGCAATGCCTCTCCTGGTTTTGAAGGGGTTTTTTTCCACTTAAACATAGGAAGCAATTCCTCTTTCTGCCTCAAAGGGAAAAAAATTGATAACCTTAGCTAGTGCTTGAATCAGTGCTCGGTGCTGAGGGGCAGTCAAGGACGATGCAGGCATCATGTGTGTCTGACCAAGCCCACCGTCCTATTTTGAGCCTGGTTAAGGTCATAGGGAGTACAATGGGGAACACTTCTATATGAGGTTGTGTTTATCTGTAGTCTGTCTCAGTCTCTCAGAATATTTTTTAACTTGCATGTTACACAGGAAAAGGAGAACAGTGAAAAATGACTGAAGAGCAGGAGATGGATATAAATGTCCTTGGTCACCCTCTGGGGAATGCTGTTCAGTACTTACGAATCATTGTGAACCTTCATTTGTGTGCTGTTCAATGCCTTAGGAGATCTTATTTTAAAAGGGAAAAAATGAAGTGAATAAATAATCATTCACTTGTCTTTTACTCCCTGGCAGTTACTGGAAACAAAAAAAAAAAAGTGTAACAGAGAGAAACCAGTCATATCAGTTTCCTAGTGTGTGGTTCAGCTTTGTAAAAGATTGCTCTATCATTCTCCAAGCAGTGAGAGATGCTATTTTTGTGTCTGGTTTAATGTTGACTCCACACAAAGCTATTGTATTTTGTTTCTTCTCTTCTTTAAAGTTAGCCTTCTCTCCAAACCATGCAGGTTTACCCAGCGATGTAAGTCAGCGCTGCTGCAAGCATAACCTTAGGAAATTATGAAAATCTGAAAATGATCTAAATACTGCAGGGATTTTTTTTGTTTTCCTACCTCTTTCTACTGGCAAGGACAGTCACATGTTTGGTTTAGTTACTGTTACCCATTCTTCAAGAGAGATGTGTTCATATGGGTCCAGTTGCTTTTTCTTTCCCTCGTTTTCTTCCTATTTCCAGTGTTTCAGCAAAGGATGAGCACACTTCCTAGAGAGCTTCTTAAACAATTGCTATTTCTGAAAGCCTTCTTCCAGCAGAATGTTTAATGAAAGAGCCCTGTAACCAGCCAATTGGTTAGCCATTAAAAGTATGGGCAGTTTGAATGACTTGAATGCTTTTGTTCAAATTTATTAGATCAGATATCATGAGCTGTAGCAGATCAGCCCTCTTTGAAGTTACTCTAATCCAAACTGACAGTTGGACACTGACAAATATTGCTGAGGTTTTCTTCTCCAGCTAAATATGGCCTGCAGAAAGCTTTTCACTGAAACAAGCAGAAATGCTGGGGATACTTGTTTGAAGTTGATATTTCTTGAGTTCTTGATTGATTTCTTGATTGAAGATTCAAATGTATCAGTGTCGTCAGCAAGTTTCAGGTCAAGAAAATAAAAAAGAGTATGTGGGCAGTATGGAGGGAAGACAGGACTTTGTGACTGTACTTTTAATTAAAAAGTCTGTAGACTTAATATTTTCTATCATGTAGCAAATAAACAAGAGCTGATTCATGTACTGAATAAAGATTAGACTTAACAAATCTTTTGGTATGTAGAAAATAATGAAAGCAAAATGCTCAACATTGTTTCAATTACTTAATACAGTAAAATTAAACTGGAATTATAGTGACATCCCTAATTCTGATTTTTGTTTTCTTTCCTCTCAGCTTTCCTTTTTCTAACTGTCACTTTCTAGTGAGGGAATTTTTCTTAGCTCAGTAGATGTTCAGGCAGAGAGGGAATGCAATTTGGCCATTAAAAATGTAGATCGAAAACTGAACATTTAACAGCTTTCAGCATGAGAGAAAAATTACTTATTCATATTAACTAAAACAAAAATTTATTTTTTCCAATATAATTTCTTGTTTATAGTTACTTCACAAAGTGATGGTTTTGCAAGTGTCGTAAGAGAATTCGGTAAAATGAACAGTTGTGTTGCAGTGATGCCACTTCAGTTGAGAACCTTTGACTGACTCTTGCCTAGGGCGCAGTATAAATATATTCAACAGTCCATATTGTTCTAAATTACTGCCTTCCTATAAAATAAGACTACTTAGTAGATCTGCTATGTGTCTGTATGTTTAGTTCCATAATTAAGGTTCAGTAATGGCTGGTTTTGCGAGCTGGTGCAGGAGCCCACTCCATTCTGTTTCTTCGTGTACTTCAAAGGGTTGTTTGAGGATTTTCCCCCATGTTAGCCAATTGATTGCAGAGAAGTTACAGTGGCTGGACAGAAAGCTGAATCTGACCTGTCCAGACTGGGAGATAAAAGGAAGTACTTTACACTCAGATGTGGAAACCAGTTAACTGTGGCTGCATTCTTTTTTTTTTTTTCTGAGTATCTGAGTACTTAAGAGGGAAAAAAAAAAACCCATCATGGAAAATAAAGGATGAGAGGGGGAGAGGGTGTGGAATTTAAGGAGTCTTAAACAAGTATGACTGAGACTACCACACACTCCTGTTACATTTTTCTCCTGAGGTATCTCTAAGGACAGTTGATTAACATATCTGTCTCATCTGTAGATACAGCCAGTATAGGTGGCCCTTAGGCCATGCCTTGAAAATGACAATCTTTTAGAAAAATACTATTACTAAAATTAAATATACTGCCAAGCTATTCATCATTCCATACTGCAACATAAGACCAGGAAACAAGAAAGTAAGTTTTAATAAAAATGGTTTGATGATGCTGTCCTGTAAACTTCATCATCTTGTCAATTAGTTTGCTTACAGAACGTGTATGCTTTGCTAACGCACAGCTTTTCTGTTCCATAACAGCAAATCCGATTTGTCAGAGCAAAACTGCTGTATGAAGCATGGGAAAAAAAAAAAAAATCCGTATCTGTAATCCCCTCTTTTGTTTTCTCTTACAATACTGGTTACTTTAAAAGCTGGAGAGCTGGTGAATTTAAAAAAAAAAAAAAGAAAAAGAAAAGAAACAAGCAAAAATAGAAACAAGACTGTTGGTTTTGACAGTATGTTTTTATAGACAAGAGACCTAAATTGAAGCAGAAATCCTAATGGGAAAAAGGAAGAGAACCAGAAGACTTGAAAATACAGAGCAGAGTCCCCACCAGATGGTATTTTTAATAAATTTATCAAGCAAATACAAACGATGATAATGAACATTCAAAATAGGCAGTGGCAGACCCCCCCCCCAGAGAGAAGGAACAGTATGGCACCTTCTGCACACTGCAGTTAGTAAGAATCACTTTCTAATTAACTGTTGTAGGGAAGACCACAGAATTATATTAAAAACACACTAAGACACGCTAAGGTTCTGTGTGGTTGTTAAGGAGTTTGACTAATCAGGGTAACATCTTCTTAGGAGGTCACGGATTAATGTAGAAATCTGAATGTGTGAAGGAGTGGGATATGATGTTCAGAGGGCCTGCAGGTAAAATATTGGATGAACTGAGCTGTACTATGTTCAGTTAATGTCTTACATAGCTCAGAGGGTGTCCAAAATATGCCATAGAGCCTCAACGTGAACACTGATTTTGACACTTCATCTTACTTGTTTTTTTAACCTAGATTTCAGTAGCTTCCTCTTCCTACAAAAAGCAGCAATATATATAAGATGCTGTAAAGCCTGTGTTAAATGAATATTCAACGAAGTTCCCTTACTGCCAGGGAAGAGGGGAAGAAGGGAAGACAAGGCAAACTTTATTTCAATGCCAGTGCGCTGTTTGCATTGTTACTCTTTCCTTTATTCAGATTATTTTTAGTGAAGTACTTCTGATATCTACCACCTGCTCCCCATACGAATCTAGGAATTTCTGAATGTCTCTCTTCAGTTACAGGGAATCAGGAGGTTTCCAGAATAATAAAAATTTTGTTAAATTTGTCATTGTCATTCAGATAAATTTTGGTAACTTATTTCTTCCTCTCTTTTAAATTGTATTACCACACAGGTTGGCTGTCCTTCAGCAGAGCTCACACACAAAATCGTAGCTTTTTTTTAATACGGCCTGTGCTGAAAGAATTTTCATTATCATTTAGGTAAAACAGTCAATGCTTTTCATATTTTCCCTCCCAAAAAACAAAGGCTCAACAGACAACCTTGATTTTCACATATTCAGAGCGTGTCATTTTTCACCCCTGTTAATGTTAATTTTTTAACTGAAAGATAGAATAGAGACAGACATACATGTTCAAAAAGTTGTGGAGATTAGCTAAAAATTGAGCTTTTTAGGAAAGTGCTGTCCCTGACTGGGGCATCTTAAATAGCTTTTTTTTTTTATGTTCGTCTGTCATACTGCGGGAAGGTGACGTTCAAAAAGCTTGGGTTTCTCTCTGAATTACAGACAAAGAAAGTACCATACTTGATTAAATGTTAACAAAGGGAAATAATAGATAACTCGAAAAATAAAGTGTTGAAGTACTTGTAAAGCAGTGCTGGAAAACTACCCTCTACACAAGAAGATACAGCTCTGTCTTATCAGCATGCACCCAGAGGAGATGCTGTTGTCTTGATCTTTGATGAAATTGCTGAAATTATGTCAAGCTCTAATTACACCATGAATTCTGTTTGATTTGAAAGGAAGGGGGAAGCTACTTGGCATCGGATTTAAAACAGATTGGGAGGACTAAGTAAGTCCAAGAAGAGCATTCCTCTTCTTGGAAAGTTTTCTAGAAAGCAGAACTGAAGTTACATCCTTTGCTAAAGAAGAATAACTCCCAATGCTACACTTTCTTTTTTTTATTGCCACAGATGAAATTTTTCCCTGCACCACAGTGTTGGATATGTACGCTGGTTGCAAGAGGGGTTGTAGAGGTGAAAGAAAGAGTTTGTTATGGATGTTACAGCACAAGGTGGCAGTTAGCATTGGCCTGTGCAATTAGGACTGTAATCTTACATTTTTTTTTATTAACCCTTCCTCTTACCATGGTTTTCTCAGGAATACTTTTACTTATTTGAAAAATCTTTTGAGTTCTCTAATGCTCATTTTCCCTGTAATATTCAAATAACTACATATAAGGTGAATGACAGGAGGCATATTTGATATTCTGAAGTAATACCTTTGACTTTCTTTGGCATAGCAGGCTACTGCATATAAGAGAGAAAAAAAGAAATACCCAGCAAAAAAATTAAGGGTGTGAGGGGGTGTGTGTGTTGTATAGTTCCATCACTGTCTTCTGAGGGAAAACCATTATCCTGTGTTTTGGCCTTTCTTTTTTTCAAGATGACGCGTTCTAAGTAGTTTCCTTTCTTTTGCTGTTGGGATACTATAATTTCTTTCTTGTGGCATTCAGCCATACTGTTTTCCTGACTCTTGACTTGTATGAGAAATAATTCTGCACTTGCTTTCCACTCATGTGGCAAACTTATTAGCCTCTCCTTCACTCCTGTTGTCCAGTACTTGTATTGAAGGGTTTTTAAATGTTAAAAAGCATTTTCATTTTCTAAATTCTGGCGTGCAATTTCTAATTACAGTCAGATGTTATCTGAAGTACCAACATGTATGTGTTGAGAAGTCTCCTGAGCTGTGAGACTTCAAGCCCTGATTTCAAAGACTTTGAGTCCTGACTTTCCACAGTCCACATCCACACTTTATCTCCCACATATTCTTCCCTTTTTCCCCCCCACCCTGCCCCCTTTTTTTGAGGAGGTGGGGTTTGGAGAAGCTGGGGGGAAGGCAGGTTTCATCATGAAAACAAGAAGAAACTGTTTGAAAATTTCAGAAGTTTTACCAGACAATAATTTTTTCCCAGTTGTATTGAGTGCTTTCATATCACCAAGGCAGAAATCCATCTGTTCATTTACCAAGCTATTCCAGGATCAATGCTATAAAAAATATCTGAACCACTTGATTATGCTTCATAGTTCATTTTAAATAAGAGTTAAATTTCCTTCTTTTGACCATACTTTCATCCTTTTTTTTTTCGTTTTTCCTTGTTCTTTGCCAGAAATAGACTGTTGCTATCTGAACTGTTTTCTGACTGTATGTCTGTCCTCTTTGTGTTTTAATTCACAGTTCCCACTGAAAATGTTGCAACAATTGCAGACTGTGCCAGCGTGATTGAGGGTGTAAGTCGCAGTCGCAATGCCTTGTTGAATGGAGACACAAAAAACTATGATTGGGATTCAGGGTACACGTGCCATCAGCTTGGGAGTGGAGCTATTGTCGTACAGCTAGCACAGCCCTACATGATTGGATCAATACGGTAAGAGGGTTTATTTTTCTCTAAAATAAGTGCAACAGTGAAACTTATACTGAGCACAGTTATTTCTTTAGAATATTTCTTTGGAAATGGTGGTAATTAGAGGACTAGTTTAGTAGTTGTCAGTTAGCTTCTTACTTCAGTATAATGGGCATGTTAAAAATTGTGAATTATATGTCGAGATACAGAAGTGCATTTCCAGAAAATATTACATTTCAGTGGCATATTAATAGTAATGGTCAAATTGTTAGATTAAAAGTATATACTAACATTAAAATAAAAATTTAATTGGAGCCTCACTTGTGGCTCAAAGTAGGTGCAGTTCCTTATATGCACCTCATTGTGAAAACAGAAACATTTATTGAAGAAAGCTGTCATCTCGAGTCAGCCAGGTTTCCTTTTCACGATACAATTAGTACCAGTTCTTACTTGGATATGAAGTGTATAATAAGGGTACAGTAACCTGACTATTGCTGTACAGTCTTGGATTAATGAATGTGTTTAGATCGGGATTCATTGGGCTATTTCTACAGTGAATGTATACATATAAAGAACAAACTTTTTGGCTAATGTAGAAACTTTGGAAATGGATTGGATAGTGGAATTGTTCAGAGGTGAAAACAAATATTCTTGCCAACTTCAGAGTCTCTGACTGTAAATGGGTTTTTTTGTTTCATAAAATCAGACATCCAAAACCTTGTCTTAATGGCTTCTCATTCTTTGTAAATTAAGAATATGTTGTCAAGGACTTAATTTGTATTATTAATCTGTGACAATGAAAGAAAAACAGAAAGACTACTGAAGTTAGAGTGCTAGTGAGCAGAGGTTGAAACCCAGGTGAGGTACTGACTGGCAACAGGAGGCCATGGGCATAGGTACGCATTGCTAGGAAATAGCTCAGTGCTATCCCCCTGTTAGAGTTGCCTCTTCAAACTGATTGAGGAGCTAGTGAGACTTGAAAGTTTTTTTTATATCTACCAATTTCTGGTTTGTATGTTTTGGTTTTGGCTTGTGGCATTGTTACGATGATTATAAAACTTAGAAGATAAAGTTTAAAATCCAGACTGATCTCTAATACAGCAAAAGCACTGTTTTGTCTCTATGTTAGCTATGGATGTTATGCATAATGCAAGTCCAGCATTGTTCTCACACATTGTTCAGTGTGTGAAACAGGTTGAATAAGTTTAGGTGGCAGCTTTCCACACTCAGGGGTTTATCCTTTTGAGTTTGGTGGTTTTAACGTTCAAGTAAGTATTGTATCTCAAGTAGAAAACCAGGAAGACACAGTAATCAGACTTCTTAAATGAGGTAACTAAAAATTCCATTGCATCATTTTCATGCCATTGTAAACTTAATTTAAGTAGCAGTGGAAGCTTTGGCCAAAGGAAGGAATGAGAGGAGGTGATTGGTGGCAGCCAACATGGCTTCACCAAGGGCAGATCATGCCTGACGAATATGGTGGCCTTTTATGATGGGGTCACAACCTTGGTAGATACAGGACGGACAACTGATGTTATCCACCTGGACTTGTGCA
>NW_010227834.1:13728-13971 GCF_000690775.1 Eurypyga helias | reverse complement strand
GGCCTGCCTAGGCCCCATTGGCGTGCCCAGAGCCCGGCCGGCGAGAAAGCGGGCAGAGGTGGTTTAAAATGGCTCTGCCTCCGGGCCGGCGTGAGGTGAGGTACAGACTTGAGCGGGCGTGTGGGAGGCCAGCTCAGTGCCTGGGTCAGCATCCCGAGGGTGCTCACAGCCGCCCGTCAGCCGTAGCCGTGGGCTCTGCCTATGGCCAGTGTCTGCCCTAGGGGGGGGCGAGCTACCCCTGTG
>NW_010227834.1:2718-13622 GCF_000690775.1 Eurypyga helias | reverse complement strand
CTGCGCAGAAATTGGTTTCTTCGTTGCGGTTTCAGACTCTTCTCAAAGTCACAGGAAACAGCACAAGTGGAAGTAATACCAGTAAGAAAACGTTCAATCAAATGATTCCCCCCCTCCCACGCACGCACATGTGTTCGGCATTTTCTTCTGAACAAAGAGGCTGGCTGCTGCTGCCTTTTGGGGAGATTGTCCTAATCGCCGAATCGGTCATTAAAAAAAACCCCAACACCCTGGTAAACTGTGCCCCCTTTTGATGTAATGGCAGTTTCACGTAATTCAGACTAATCGCAGCACACTGATAACATCTTTTTGTCAAGCTCTTCTCATGCATGGCAGCACGTGGGTGCGCAAGGCCCTTCGCCCTTACAAAGTGTTTGTACGCCCATACAGTTCATTGGGCCCAGCTCATCTGCCTCGTGCCTCTGCAATCCTGAGTTCTGAACCTTTTCCCCAGGAAATCAACCCAAAGCTTTTCATCTCCCACAGGAGCTGGGAGACGGGGGCTGGTTGCATGTGAGTGCACACGTGCATGTCCGGGTGGCTGTAGTTTACAAACTAAACAAAGATAATAATTGATTATTTGTTTCCCTTCTCCCAAGAGTAAACCAGCCAGCCCTTCCCCACCTGGTTTCCACAGCTGTCGGGGAAGGAACAGAGCGTAATTTGGATTCTTTCGCACCATGTTAACCTTTCTTCTCAGCCACGTGTCATTGTTGGGCCTGGATTAACCATGCGCTGTGGGTGCCAGGGAAAGCACTGGAGTCTCACCCCATTTCCATTGCTCTGGTAATCATAACTCATGGTAGAAAAGAGACTGGAGTTGGAAGGAGAGAGGTCAAACCCTGCAGAGGCCCTGCCATAGCTCTCAGGCCTGACCTTTCTGTCCCCCATCCCCCGTGGTCCGCCTGCAGAGGCTGTGCTTCTATTGATTAGCTTTCATACTCACTACCCTCTTCTATGGCTTTGGCTGTATAATGATAAAATCAGTTTTCTCAGCGGGTTTTCATGCCCAATAACATACCAGATCGTTATTATTTATGCTTTACAGGCAGGGCTTGTTTTCCAGCACAGCAACTGATGCTGCAAATGTCCTCAAATCCTGAAGCTCAGAGCTGCAAAGCAAAGCTGAGGAGGTGGCTATGACAGAAGGATTGCATAAGGGGCTTAGCCTGGGGCTCCTTGTGTCTGCAGCAGCTCAGAGAGGAGCTTTACCTCTGTCTCCATCTAAATCGGTGCCCAGAGCCCAAGACCATGTCCAGGAATGACCCAGGCTCCCAAAGGCCATGTCATTCAGCGAGAATTAAATTCTTACATGCTCACCTCGCTTAAAAAAATGGAGCTGAGCTCAGCAGCGCTTACAGGCTCCCAGAAATGGGGTGTTCAGTCTCCTAGTCCTGCCTGCAACGTGAGCTTTTTGCTTCTCCTCCTTGATTTCAGGACACTGGTGTCTGCTGATCTCTACTAGTCGTTCTGTGACATTCACCCAGGATGAAATCAATGTGCTTCTAAAAAGTACTTCAAGAACCATGTTAATCACAGGGGAGGATTTCCGACCTGTACCCCAAATGCTCTGCTTTTACCACAACATATCATCCGCTGGGAAGGATGTAATTTAGTATTAAAACCTTTAAAGTAGTTTTCTCTAAGGAATTAATCACATGTATTTGTAGCTGACTATGTTTTCTTGCTTATAAAGAGAACAGGCTTCCAAAGAGCTTCGATGCAAAGTAAATTTTTCTTTCCCCTCCAAGTACTGTACTGGGATGCAGTGACAGGTCAAAAGAATTTTGTATCTTACGTACTTCTTTATTTTGCAAATTCCAGGATGCGCTGACATCCTCCACCAAAACCAAGGCAAAATGCAGATGGCTAGACTTGACTGTCTTGGTATTTGTGAGTTTAAAATCAAACCAAATGCAAACAAATTCTCTTGTAGCCTTCTTTAAAGAAGGGGTAGGGATGGATGGTAGGTAGGGATGGACAACTTAGCCCTTACTTGCCTGCTCTGCAGTTCGGTTTACAAGCTTCCGGAAACCAAAGTTCACTTTGGCCTCTGAAATGGTGATGTTTTCACACTATTTTAAACACTGTAAATGTTTAGAAAGCTTTTTCAAGGTACAGTGAGGGGCCCTGCATACGGTAAAGTGCTTTAAATCGCCGATGCCGTCAGGTTGGGATTGACTGGCCTTTTACATAAACGTGATTTAACACTGTCTAAGTGGTTTCAGTTCGTCATTGATTTGTTCCTGGCAGTACTTCTGGGGCCTGGTTCTTCTCATACAGACTAGAGAAAATTGGGAGGAGGTAATGAAGTCAGAGGCGCTGTGTAATGTGTAAAATGGGCCGCTGACTTTCAGTGTCAGCAATTCCTTAAACTGCAGTAGTATTAGAAAGTATTCTGAGAATAATTCTCTGTATGCTCTGCAGAGTGTCAGGCTAGGTTCAGTGCTGCTCAAATTAGAATTTGTTTTTTAAATTACTTTTTATCCCCAAGAAGAAAACCATTATTCCATTTTTACCACCAGGAAAAAGTAGGGGTTACAAAGGAGAGCAAGTCAAACGTTTTTTTCCTCCAGGTCAACAAAACTATCTTTTCACTTAGGTTTATTTTTTTCTAACACAGGGAGCAGAAGCTGTTCTCAGCTGGACCCGCGCTGGATTTGGTTCACCCTGCGGCCAGAGTGCAGGGAGCAGCCAGGACACAGGGCCAGGAGGAGCAGGAGGAGCAGGTCATCAAGCAGCGCAGAGTTGGGCCAGGCGAAGGGGATCAGGCAGCAACAACCTTAGGTGCTCCAAACCATCCGTTAGGTGCCCGTCAGCTGGGTGAATTCACCCTGCACACTCCTCCCTGTCATGTCTCCCCATCGGTGAAGTGGATGGCACTTCACACCGTCACTGTGCCATATCTTAGAGACTGCGAGGCCCCCGGATACTGCAGCGATGGGTGGGACTTGCCACGGGAGCTGTATAAATAGACATGTAAGTGCACAAGTTCTTTCATCTGATCTGTTGCTGAATTTATCTTAAACTTCCTGTGCTCATGCAACGTGTGAAACCATGTTTGTGACACTGTTTTCAGAGGGCTTGTCTCTGCTTGGAAAAGCAAGTGAAAGAATTTATTTTGAGACATCTGGAATGTGCAGATTGCTTCTTCATCATTAACTACTTCTAACTTTGGTGTTCAAACCTTTGTTCAGCTAAGTGGGGTTTCTAATAATCTCAGTTTGGGTAAGGAGAGGTACTTCATGTCAGCAGTCCAAATTTGCAAGAACAGGATTAAATTTTGTCCATTAAAGCAGCCCTTGTTCTGAGGGTGCCGTGGCAGCCGCTGTTGAAAGCCAAGCTGTGGGGGGATTTCCTGCGCAGGGCTGAAGCGAGCTGGCACAGCGGCGTGTAGGAGGTGTAGCACGTAGCTCCATTTCCCGACTTCCCTGGCCCGGGGGCTGGAGTTCATTCGCTTTGGTCCAAGCTCAGGAAGGTGGAGATGCTGCTGCCAACGTCTCAGTCCTGCATCAGGCGTGTTCATGTTGCTGCTTGCCCTAATCATCTATTTTTTCCTGCTGCCAGGTTTCTGCTTCTTCATTGTCCTCTTAACAAACCAAACCAACAGCATTTTTTGCACTTTTTTTCCTGATTTATTTGATGAAAAATGTACCTTATGTTCACTTGCTGTGAAGCAAGAACTGGGTTTGTGTGAAGAGCTGGAGAGCAGCTGCAAAGCAGGGAGTTCCACCAATGCCCGCGGCCGGGCAGCTGGCACGCTACAGCCTAAATCTGGCTTCTTGTTTCAGCCATCTGAGATGTCACAGAGCAGCGTGGTGGTGGTCATGGTGGTGGCCAGCTCCAAATCCCACTTCTGATTGCCCCTCCGCTGAGGTCAGACTCATTCAGCGAGCACCTTTTTTTATTGTGCTTCAAGCAGACTAACACAGAGATAAATCAATACTGCCCAGAACCTCAAATGCATTTTCTTCAGCTCATCTCCTTTCCAGTGCAGACGTCTCCAGAAGGATGAGGTCAGTGCTGGCACAGCTCACAGGTACCCACTTGGCGCCTGGCTGCCTGCCAGCTAGATGCACTTGCTTATATACTAGCTCCATATATATACACGTACAGCCCAGAAAAAGCTGTGTGTGCCACAGTTGGCTTCTGTAAGGGCAAGTCTAGCACTACCTGGAACTGGAGGTGTGTCTGCTGGTATGGAAGGACGAAGCAGAACAGTGACCTCAACCCATGCAATAATGAAATGTTTTAGCATTGGAAATGCCACGTTTGTCACCAGAGCATTCGCTTTTCCGCAATGATACACGTTGATTCCCGTCCCTCATGGTCCACAGATCCCAGAGATTGTTTACACGGCTGGGGGCATTTCCCAGGTCAGTGTCCAGCATCCGAGACCAGGTACCCGTCTCTTTCAGGAGAGCACACGTAGTCTGGAGCACGCAGCAGTTCTATCTATAATCTTTAATGAGTTACTAGCAGTCGGGTTATACAGCCTTGCTTGGACAACTTCCAGAGCGCATTCTGTTGCTGCTGTTTTTCTCATGTGAACTTCTGGAAGCGACTTTTCCTTGGCCTATGTTATAAAGCAGCATTTTGATGTGGCGTTTGCCATATTCCCCCTCTCTCTGTTGTAGGGAGATAGAAAATTTAGGTCATGTTTCCAGGAAGGGTTTTCCTCATAATGGCACAGAGGGTTCAGGAATACAAGTGGGATGGCAAAAAAGCCTCCAGATCTGGAGAAATTTGGACTTTTTCCCAAAGGATGAACAGTGTCAGCACCAGGAGCTTAGTGCCCCGGTCTTTGCCTTTGTCCTGCCATGCTGCCTAACGTGGACGCAGCAGGATCGTGGGGCTGTTGCGAAGGGGTGTGGGAAGAGAAAAACGAAAGATGTCAGTGATCTCAGAGAAAGGTCAGATTCAGGCTGGCCTCTGGGTTGCGTTTAAACGGCACAATCTACAATAAGAAGGTAATAGTTACAGTGCATTTGGGTATTGCTAGCTGTGGGTTTCAAATACTGAGAACATTCCGGTTGCAGTACAAAGTCTGGTTAAAGTAGCTGATGTTACCGTTTAATTCCGTGAAACCTATGCAGGTGAGAAGGATTTTTCTCCCACTGAATGCAACTCTGGTTTTCCTCATTTCTTCTTAAGTGATACACGCTACCTTTCATGCAATTGTTTTAAAAGGCTGTAGCGTGTTTCTTTTAACTTACCTGAGGTAAAGGGGTGAAAAAGAGAAAAATCCTGAGACGAAGAAAGAACTAAATAGATACCGTGTTCCTCTAATATTTTCAGATAAAACGCACACTGTGGGTTGTGATTAAAATGAGTTTTCCTTTAATGGGGATGCAAATGCAACTGCAGCAGCATGTCACATTTCCATCCAACATTAATTAGGCTTCATTAGCAGTAAGCCTCTGGAAATGTTGATTTCCAGAGTCTCCTGGAGCACTACATTTCAAAACAGAACGCAGCAAGGCTTTTGGATGCTGCAGGGGTGGCATCACATGTTGTCTTGAGATGTTGTTGTTCTGCACCAGGCAGAAATCTTTCTAAAACAAACATGTGACGTTTTTAATCACTCTGGGAACATGAAGCCAACATGTTTAAGGAAACTGCTTGTATATGAAATACACCAAATCAGCAGGTAATCCCGGGCACACTTCAGAAACATCAGCACGGAGCCTGTCACATTGTCTCTGCTGATCCGTGCCCATCTAAACCCGTGCAGCCTTTATCAGTGTGCTTCCACGGGAAAGGTACTGACTCTTCCTCATCCGCTTCCCTCTGGAAGAATTGCTTCTGCTCTGGCGCTCCAAAACACTGAACCTAAAGGGCAGCTGTGTGTTCACATTTCTGCTTGTGTGGTTTTGTTAAAGTCACGCTCTCTTTATTTAAAAAATGCCAGAGGTGAGACTCTAGTTACAGGAAACAGATACCCCTGTAACTTCAGAGTAACAATTAAACCTGCTGATGTTCAGATCTGTTAATGACCTCCCTCACTCCTCCACCAGCCCTTTTCTCCAGAAAGCTTCCCTACAAGCTCTTTGCTAGCTCCAGACCAAAACCACCTGTGCTGGTGCTGCCCTTGTGCATGCAACCCTCAACTCATTTCCTTGAACTTCCCACCACCATCAGCCCCAGGTTGGTCCCAGTAGTGAGGACGAGACCCACAGATGGTATCTTCTTGGGTGGAGCAACATGAGGGTGTTGGGATGGGGTCCATGGCTTTGTTGTCCATCTAATGATTTGCTCTCTCACAGACTTATTTTTAGGCAGGAGGAATCTGAAGCTTGTGCAAATGTTTAAACACATGTCTCTCTTGAATTATTCAGTGTACTTTGCCTGCTTCTGGAGTTAATTAAATTGGAGGACAGTGGATAGCAAGCTCTCACATTCACTGTAGAGAGGAGGCAGCAAACTGGCAGAGCGAGCACTGATAACCACCAGCCCTCTCCACCCCTCCTGCACCCCGAGCTGCCACGATGTAGCTGCTGTGCTCCCTTGGCAGTACTGACCAGCAGCACCACACCACCACATCTTTGCCTTAATGTAAGAATGATGTGTGCACAGTACTGGGGACAGACATGTCCTGAGCTACGTTTGAGGCTGCAGTGCCTGATTTCAGAAGATCCAGAGGACCACTCAAACCAACACCCATTTCCCTCTCGAGCAGCATCACATCTATTTTCACCCTATTTTCTGCTACAGTTGAAGAAGGCTTTTTCCAGTGTCAGATGCACATCCCTGTGTATCAAAGAACCAAGACTAAGTACAGTTTTTGTCCTCTTAAAGTCAATGGGGAACTTGAGATTGGGACCTGAACTTCTCCTGTGATCTGCAGAACAGGTCTGAGCCAAAGCCCTTCAGAGTGAACAGGGGTCTTTCCTCTGGCTCCAGCAGCGTTCGGTCCCAGGAAGCTTGTAACATCAGCCCAACATAAACACGTGATCTCGTGTAAGAATGTATAATCCACACATAGATCCATGCCCCTCTCCTACTCCTGTGAAATGTTATGAAGAGCAAATTATGTATGAAGTTGCACAATCTTGACTTTCTCATCTTCCTGAATACGACAACAGCAGTAACGTTGATACTGTACCACACTGAAACACTCCGTTCCTGAGTATTTTTGCCCCCAGACCTCAATTAAAGACACAGTTTCCCTCTGTAAATCAAGCTAATGACAAAAACGCAGTGTTTACACATTATCCAACAACTCAGCTAGTAGCTATCTCCAAAATGTGAGATACAGTCAGAAATGTTTTATGCAGAAAAGAGCAATGATTGTGCCAGCCTCTGTTCACAGAGTACGCCTGGGGGACTACTTTACCTGATAACAGGCACGTGTAATTGCTGCTGCTGCTACTGCACAGCATTTGCATTGAGTAGAAAAGAATCCCTCACCTGGAAACAGGAGCGAGAATGTAATCACAGTGCTCCGCTGAGAATAGCGAGAGCAGGAACGCAGCTCCGACACATCGATCCCCTTTTACTCTGAGAAAGCGAAAATATTACCACGGCTGAGCTGAGCATATTTGCAATGAAGGAATAATGGTGAATTCTTGTTAAGCTCATGAAGTTTTGCAGGCAGGGTGCCCTAACTGAGCAGGTTTGGGAGCTGGCATGCTAAGCAGCTACCTCAGCACCTGAAGGAAAATAATGTTACATGACTGAGCTGGTGACATTTCTGATCACACAGACTTCACCAGAGTCTTCATCAACTTGTTTTTTTCATTCCACTTTGTCCAGCATCTCCAGGCTCACACTCAGAAATCACTCAACCTGACCTAAAAACGAGTTACATTTTGGTACGTCTAATATTTGCACATACTGGGATGTTGCAATTAGGCTACTTGATTTGTAAAGATGTTGAATGAAGAAGGCCTGGATTAAAATTCAAGTGCTCTGTGCTAGCCAGGGATGATTTCAATGAACAGTAATTAAAACACAGTCTGATTCATATGGAACACTGCTGGTCTCTGAAACGATGACTGTGTGCCTGAAACTGTTGGGAAGGATTCTTTTTATTTTAGTGCAACTAAAACAAGGCCATTTGGTATGGATGCTTCATGCTGAACAGTAACAGAAGTCACATTCTTTTTAAAAAAAAAAAACACATTTTGGGAAAGGCAACATCTTCACCTAGTTTCAAGGCTGAGTGCTAGCAGACAATGGAAGTCTTTTATCCCGCTGTTGTCGGAAGGCGATAGCGGCTGGCCAGCTTGCTTTGAGCAGAAACTTGGACCCTAAAAAGGATGAATTGTGGAGGAGAGCCAGGAAGAGAACAGCCGTCCTTGTCTGCAGCCTCACAGCCCCGAGATGTCGCAGGAGCAGAACTGCTGTTCTCATGCGAAACGTGGGTGGGAAGGCGACGACCTCCAGATGGGAAAAGGGACTTTCCTGATGAAAAAGCCTGAGAACCACCAGGTTAGAAAAAATCTGTCTGGAATGACAGCTGAGACGTGTCACAAGCAAACTGCCTTGCCTTGGGATCAAGCCCATAAATTACAGAAAGTTTTATCAGAAAAGGGATGGTCCTCAGAGACCTTATTTTTGAGCAGAAAGTGATGCAATGTTTCACTGTATGCGTGTTGTTTACATCTTGCTTTAACACGATTCGCAGGAGGAAGTGCTCCACTGCCAAAAAAGATTTGATAGTTGCATTGTCCGTGTGTAGCGATATTTAGACATAGCAAACTCACCAGTATTTATAACTAGTCTGTCCCATTACCATATCAGTAGGAAGCTCCGGGAAGAAGAGATGGACTCTATGTCTGGACCTAGAGCGGCAGATAAAGGCTCCCAGTAAATTTGATTGGAGAGGTGTTGTTTTCAGACACAGACGGCGTTTCAGTTCCTGTCCCATGCCAGAGCTCGAAGCTGTACTTGTTGTAGCAGGAAACGAGAAGCACAATCTGAAGCCAGAGGCACATGTCATCCGAACAGGCTCTTTGCTCTCTTCCGCCGGCACTGGACGTGTGCTGCAGCACCCAGCAAGCAGCTTTGCTGTGTGTCCCACTAAGTGACCTGGGCTGGTCGGTAACCCCCAAATCTGACCCAAGGCTTGGTGGGTAAAGAACCTTATTCCTTGGACCTGGTCCATAACAAACCTTGTATCCGCCTCTGAGCAGTTATTTCCCGTGGGAAGGACAAGAACTTTTTGGTTTCTAGTACTAGTCAGCACCCTGACTGTGTTCATCAGTGAACACCCAAAGCCATCCTTGGGGCAGTGCCAGGAGGACCTGGCAGCACCAGGAGGACCTGTTCTTTCCAGCTCCAAATTCCTCTCCTTTTCCTGCCTTTCTCCCAGGAAAGGGGATGCGTGTTCCCCAGGCACCTGCTGGCTCCTACACTGACAACAGAAATAGCCAAAAAGAGATGATACCCAGTCCTGGCCAGCCTGTGAGCCTACAAAAGCCTACAGATGCTCCCACCCCTGGGATCCCAGAGTCCCTCTTCCCTCCTATCCATCCTGTAACCAAAACGGGAGTGTGGCACAGCACGTGAAGGAGGAGCACAGGCGTGTTGCCACCATATAGTCAGGAACAGCTGCAGCCGCTGCACCGTGGGAGATGACCTCCTCTCCTTTTCAGGATGAACATATTCTTGCTCAGGTCAAAGGGTCTGTGCAGGCTTCGGAAAGAGGCAGAGAGGAAGCAGAGGGTTGACTGCTCAGATTTTTATCTATCTAGAACTTATAGTCTTGATAGTACAACAGAGTCCTCCCCCAGAAACACTCCAGCTATCACACCAGTAATAATTTCCCCCGTTTAAGTGACGCACACTGGCAAACGTTCCACCCTGGCTGTATGGCACCGACCCCGTCTGGGCCCGCAGACACAGCCAGCGGCACGCTCCGGCAGAAACGCCTTCCAGTAAGGATCAGAGAAGTAACATAAGCCATGTAATTGCCGTCCTGGAGCAGGCCGCTGGCTGAGCTAATCCCCATCCTCTCCCTGGAGCAGCAGCCAGGGCTGTGCAGGGCAAGGCCCTGGACAGTCATGAATCATCCAGCCCAGGAGGATGAGTTTCCTAAACACCACCGGGTTAATGACCACACTTAACATCCCTATCGAGAATAAATGGACTTTGGAAACTGCTTCATCAGTCTGCAGCCCCCGCAGCCCGAGGGCCATGCACTTCCTCCGGCGGATGGGGGGGGCCGGGGGGAAGATCTGGGGAACAGGCACCGCACTGACACGTCTGCAGGTCTCTGCTTATTTTACATCAAAACCCTCTCGGATTTGAGTCCCCAGCATAACCTGGCCCGTGAGGCCCCTCTGCCGTCGTGTCCCAGCACTGCAGCCCAGCACCTCCCCAGGGTTAAACCCTCCAAATCCACAGGACACAAAAATATCAGACAGCAGCTTCTCTGCAGGGCAAGTTCCCTGAAAACCTCAGCCTCTTCTCGTATTTTGATGAGACTGCTGGAGAAATTACCCTGGAAGTTCACAGTCACTCGAGGGGGACAGAGGAGCCCCTGGCAAATGCTGCAAGGGGTGGTACCAACCACACCATTAGCCACCTGCTGTGCTGGCCCCACTGACACATCCCTGTCTAATCCCATCCACCCAGACATGCAATAAGCTAGTTGGGAGACTTGTTAGCCAACACTGCAATTAACAAAAAGTATTAAAAATTACCTAGAAAGGGCTTTCTTTCCTGTAGTG
This sequence comes from Eurypyga helias, assembly GCF_000690775.1. Taxonomy (NCBI): domain Eukaryota; kingdom Metazoa; phylum Chordata; class Aves; order Eurypygiformes; family Eurypygidae; genus Eurypyga; species Eurypyga helias. Next base: position 2,946 of record NW_010227834.1, on the reverse strand, counting down.
CTACCAAGTATTACCCATTGACCCTCTGCTCTTCAACCCTTCACCACACTACACAGGAACCTGCTTTCTGAACCATTTTTGAGCATTTCCAAAGAACAACATTTCTGGAAGATCTTTCAAGGCAAAACAGTCAATTAACAGGCAAACTCTCAACAAAGTATAGTATTTTATTCAAATAAAACATTAAGTTTTCCTAACCTTTGCCTTTTATGCAAAGAGATACATTCA
>NW_010227834.1:0-2696 GCF_000690775.1 Eurypyga helias | reverse complement strand
CAGCAGGATGTTCCGCTGCACATGCATCAGTCCGTCGGTCCCTGGGGCGCAGAGGAGCAGGGGCACGGGGCCCTGTGAAGCTCAGATGGCTGCCATCCTTCAGTTATCACAGTACTGTACCTTTACAAGAGACAGCATCAGCACTGTGATAACTGAGCCAGGGCAGCCTGTCAGTCACTGCGGCCGCTCCGCAACACTGCTGCGCCCAGCAGGCACGTCCTCCGACTCCTCATCCCTTACGTGTCTCAAAAACCCCTGCATCACCCCAACCAGATGCCCAGCTGCCAGGCAAAAGGCTCAGGAGCATTTAACAGAAGGCGCTTTGCATCTGAGGTTTCAGTCCAGAAAATTATCCAGATAATTAGTGCTATCTTAATGACCTCGGTGGCTTCCGCAGTACGGCTCAAAGATCTTAAGTAGAAGCTTCTTCTAGCCAAATCCAACGCTGGATTTAATAGAGAAAGGGTAACTAACCACCCTACAGGTATCACTAGAGAGAGTGGGGACACCCCTCTCTCCCCCCTTAAATTCACAGGAGCTAGAAAGCAGCATTTGGTTTATGCTGCTTGAGTACTGAACGTCGTGAGCCAGACAGACAGTGGGTATAATGGCAGAGTGCCAGGGAAGTTAACGGAGCTACGCCGCTTGCGACAGCCGAGGAGCGGGATCACCAACAGCGCCACGACGAGGGGAGCACCACACCGTGACCACGCTGCATACTGCGCCGAGCCTGACAGGCTTTCCCGGGCGGTGGAATTTTACAGCACTGGGCTTCACCAGAGTCTGGCGCATGGCAGACGATTCCTACGCCTACCGACGGCTTTGACAGGAGCAGCAGCCAGCGGCGTGCACAAGGGATGCGGCTGGCGCCAGCGGAAGAGGGGCCTAAGGCTTGAGGTGCTTCAAGGATGCTGCTGGCATTTCTAGGTCATGGAATCCACATACAAAATCGTAAAATAAACAATTCCACTGCAGCCTAGTTAAATTATAAGCTCTTCCCTAAAAACAAGCATTGCTGAAAAGATCACCGAACTATTTCTACACACATCCACCCCACCTTTGGTTAAGGGAACAAAATACACGGAATTCTGAAATGAGTTTAAAAAACAACAGTTTTACATAGTAAAAGTTAGCATATTAAGTTTTTTATAAAAAAAAGTTCATTTATGATGTTGAGGGACTTCACCAGTACAAGTTGCTCTCACATTTCTACCAGGAGGAAGCAGAAACTCCAGAAGTGGTGTAACATTCTAACTTACCTGGAAAAGGGCATGTCCAGAGATGTTATGGAGACTGTTTTTAAAGGAGAAATACGTAACGCTCAGCTGGATCCAGCTATCAAAATGGTGTCTTACAAGTTTTTAACTCAAGAGGGCAATGGAGAGACAAATACGAAATATCTGAAGAGAAACACGCAGCGGAAAAAAGTATTTGTACATTTTAAAACAAACTACAAACATACATTACATAAAAAGGGGACAGGCACCAGATTATGCAATACTGACGTAAGATGACAGAGATGATTTAAACGTATTTCCTAAAACTTGCAGATTTACCACCACTTGTGGATTAATCATTAAAGAATCTGCTGCTGCTAGAAAACAACCCAAACAACTTGGTAACAAATATTAATAAATTCTGTACATACAACAGTGACCTCAAAGGGAAGATGTGTAGCTCATCAACCATTTGCCGTCAATCTGAGGTGGTTTTACGTCACCTTTTACTGTTCCAGTAGAAAAATCCTACTCGTTTCAGTGGAATAGCATAAAAGTGATTGGGAATCCTACACTTCACAGGCCAAAGCGATGAGAGAAGGATGGCTGTTTCAGAGCTCAAGTCAGGCTTGACCGCCCTGCCAGGATTTTAACCCATGCTCCAGCAGACACAGGACCGCAAAGGTGAACAATTCCTCCCCAACACCCTCTGGCACAGGGGCTGCTCGAGTTACACACATATTCCGAGGGCTGATGCCATTTTCTCTAGAGGATCCAGCTCTTACTCCAATACAAACACGGTTTCTCCCCTTGCATCTAACACGTGTACGCCGATTTCTGCTTTGCCTCAGCCAGACCAAATATACCCTGACCTGACAAAAAGCTCCCGGTTATTATCTGAAGATTACCCTTTTTAAGCAAAACCCACGTTAGTTCTGGAGTCTACTACACTTTTTTGTTATTATTATTGCTAGGGCACTGCACATTTCCATATGCTTTTTTAAAAAAGCCTCTGTTTTCCCGTGTTTGCTGCCAGTTCTCGCGTTGGAAAGCCTTGTTAAGTTTGTCTGGCTGGTTTTTAAACTCCAGTTCCACCTCCTGCCCCTTTGAGCCTGGCGATTTTATGGGGTTTTGTTTCATATGAACCAAAATCCCCTCAGCGTCACGCCGATGGAATTACTGACGTGCCCTGACCGCCACGCGCGAGGCCGTGGTCCCCACCCCCACGCACAGGTCAAGCATCCTTGAGGACCACAAGCCGCTCTCGCCCTGCCCGCGCAGGAGCTGACGAGGCGCGCAGGTCGCACACCCCATTTCCATCTTGATTAGCGCGATTTTAACAAAAATCTGCCCAGTCTGAAGAGAAAAAGAACATAAACAGGGAGTTAGGAGGACGCAACGGTCTGATTACGCGGCCTGGATGGCGGGACAGGAGCTGTTTGAGGAGGACGGCTGGGAGAAGGGACAGTCCCGGGCAGG
>NW_010227833.1:0-18023 GCF_000690775.1 Eurypyga helias | reverse complement strand
AGCCGTTGGCGTCAGCCGGGTGCGGGCTGCCTCGTGCACGCGCTGCTTTAGGTCCAAAGCGTTTGCTCCCCTTGGGTGCTCCATAAGCTCCGCGGGAACCGCTGTGCCCTCCTGCCACCTTTTATTGTGGTTATCGGTGACCAAATGGGGCTTCTCTGGGTTTGCCAGGAGGGAGCCAGGTGACGTCGCACTGCCGGAAGGAGGGTGACAACGTGGCCGTGGCCTTGGCCAGACCCCTGCTTGCCCGAGTGCCGGCCGCTTTGAAAAGTTTAATTGTCAAAGAGCCACTCTCCTTGACCTATTTATTCTTGCCCGTGTCCGTGGCCTGCGTTCTGTCCTGATGAAGAGACTGTGCTGCTTGAAGGCCCTTTATTTTTAGCCAGCCCAATTTTCTTGTCGCAGCTTAGTGGGAGCTGGTCCTTTCAGTTCAGCTCCATCACAGCTCACGCTCTCCCGCATCTGCCAGCTCTTACCCTGGTCCCTGATGTTCTTTGTGCATCAACTGCTCTCTCAGTGGGTTTCCAACCCCCCTTCCACCAGGCTTCATTCCTCCTCCTTTATCTTCTGCCTAGCGTCTCCCACCGCCCCAGGGGAATGGCTTAACTTCTGATTTCCCTCTGCCCTTGGCTTGCCGCAGGGACCAGGCTTTCACAGCCACAAAGACAGGTCACCTGGCTTGTCCTGGATCCCAGCACCCCTCTGTAAACAAAACCTTCCCTCCTGTCTGCTCCAATAAGCTTGGCTGCTCCTCCCCTCCTCACAAATGTCAGGGAATTGGAAATGATGCTCTAGCCACACAGAAATCAATAGCTGCCTCCTTGGCCTGGCTTGGCTCTGCTCTTTCTACCTTTACACAGGGCAGGAGGGAGCATTGTGTTCTGCTGAACTCAGAGCAGTGATTTATGGATACGACCCATCCTGTCCAGCCAGTTGACCAGCAATGTATTTCTTTTTCTCAGCGCATCCACATAGCCCAGAGTGGTGACTTGTGCTCAGCGTTAGGTGATGGGGGAGTGGGCTCAGAAATCTGGACCAGGATAATATTTGCTTTCTGTGACTGTGGAGCAATAGGTAAGGACTTCAACTCAGCCCTGGATCTGGGTGAACTGTGTTAGGAACAACGCCAATACTCATTTTCCGAAGGGGTCAGTCCAGGCAAGAGCCATGAGCAGTTTCCATCAGGAGCTATGGCTCCAAGACAAAAAGAAATTCATTATGAGGGCTGCAGATTACATTGCAGACTGCCTTTATTATTCTCTGGACTGCTACCAGAAGGCACAGTGTGATGAAAGGAACAGGAACAGTTCTAAGGTCCTATTTCTTGGAAATCTTTGGGGCCATATTCATTCAATTTAAAATACAGCTCCTGTTGGAAACCAAACTGCATCACCTTTTCAGCCGCAGGAAGCATAGCACACTTGGTAAAGGTCACTGGGGACTAAATCCTTGTTGAAAATCAAGCCAGCTCCTGTTTGTGTCCTTGAAGAATCTCTCTCTCGGGAGACCTGCTCATTCTCCAGGCGCTGGGCATGGGGAAGGTTTGTTCCGAGCGGCGGCACTCCGCCATCCCAGCCTCCTGTCCCCCACCACATCAGGCTCGATTTTATGTGCCAGCAAGGCAGTAATAGAGATCGCTCTCTAATGCAACCGTGATTACAGGGAAATTGAAGTGTGAGAGAGAAAAGAAATGAGGCAATTGAGAGGCGTGATTCTGGTGCCCAGCCCCTCTCCCCTGCTGCTAGTGTCACCTCCACGACCAGTATAAATGATGCCAAATGGGCTTATTTTCTAGTGCCTGGTGTTGATGAACAACAAATCACAGGAGATACTTAGCTGCTTCCCTCTGAATGGCTTTGTCTGGACTTTCACATACTCCCTACTTGGATTTTTGGCTCCTTATTAACAAAAATGTGCAGGGAGGATGTTTGTTGATGATACATGAGCCAAGAATAGATTCCAACTCCTTTTACCATTTTGGCACTAAAATGCCAAGAGGGATGAGACACCCTGTAGTAAACACTGTTCATTTTGAGGTGACAACTAGAAAATATGGCTCTGAGTTAGGGAGAAGAATGGATGAGCCACATGATCTGTGGTTGGCCTGATCATATTGCTGGATCAAATGGGATCTATAAAGAGCTGGAAAATGGCATATTCCCATCCAATGAAGGGGTCAAGTGATGTCCTAACATCTACAGCTTCATGCTGGTCTCTGCCCTTGACGGTGAGGTTGTCCTCAGGCTCTCAAGATGCAGGACTACCTTTGCTTCTCTGCCCCATAGCTACCAGTTCTGTAGCTGCTGTCACCTAATTCCTCAGGAAGAGTAAGCCAGCATCTCTGCACATCTCACTCCTCATGCTCCTGGGAACACATCCTGCTTTCTTGGGCTGAGAGAAATACTAAATAAGAACATTAAGGCTCGTTAGCAAAGCCAAAGGTGGAAAGATTGCAGTAGTGTGAGCTGGAGCATTTGCTTGGGCTGTCTGTAAGCGACAGCACTCCCCTTCCCGTAGGGCGGTACCTTCTGGGAGATGGCTCGGTGTGAACGTAGGAAGAGCCAAATCCTTAATTTCATATGGAGGGGAATTGTCAGAGCTGTTGCAGCTCTTGAAGGGTGCAAGTACATCTGCTTCCTACCAAGAGGTACTTGTCTGCTTTGGACTCAGGGTAGGATGCAACAATAGAAGTGTCTCTCTCCCTCTCTCTCTTTCCCCCAAGAATTTGCAATTCTTCCAGCAGCACTCCCTGCTTTTCTTTCTTACTGCTGCCCAGAGCTAGAGGTGCAGACAGGCCTTGAGTGTCACTTCTGTTCGGCAAATGCAGTTATTTGGACTCCACAGTAACTACCAGTCTTCTTCCCATCAGTCCTGGGTGAAACTTGCTGCAGGTCAGCACGGGGCCGGGCTGCTGGGGAGCTTGGTGCTTGCTTGGGCACTGCAAGAGCGCAGAGCTGCCCGAGCGAGCTCGGCTCACAGGCAGGTCAGTGGCAAGAAAGAGCTATCAGCATCGTGTGCTTGTATTAATTGTGAGGGAACTATGGCAGAACATTATCTTTGGAGGCTTTTGAGTGTACAAGTGCGAACTGTGGGGACTTTTAGCATCCCTGAGATTCACTGTAAGCAAGTAACTATTAATATATTTGCATCAGAGGTGCAAGAAATAAAGCCCTCCCCCAGTCTGCTCACCCACCCGGACGTGTCGGAACAGCGAGCCATCATCTCCCAGCCCAGGCAGGAGCTGTGTCTCCCGATGTAACCGCTAAATCCCACCAGCTTTGCTGCTGTGACAACAGCAACAAGACCTCTCCTCCAGAGCGCCTGTGACCCACGCGTGCCGCGTAGCAGACGCCGGCTGTGGGGCCAGGCAGGATGGAGCTACTCCCGCGTGGGTTCAACAGCTGACACCCACGGAGACCTGTGACATCCCTGCCCTGGCACTGCGGCTTATCCGTCGTCGTTTCAGGAATAGGCGTTTCAAATGGAACGTGTTTAGGAGGTCTCTGCCTTCCCAGGCAGCGGGATGCAGCGGGGGAGCGCCATGCTCTACCCCCAGCCCTCTCCCTTCTGTTCCCCTGGAACTTCACACCGCGCGAGCACACCTTGTGCAATTTCAGAGGGACCCCAAGCAAGATGCATCCCACTGCTACTGTGTTAAAGTCGGTAGCTTTTGTTGTCAAGGTGGAATTTGTTTTCCCTTTCTGTTTGCAGTGCTAAACAGCAGCAAAATGTGCCTTGGAAAATATACACCACATGGCACTTCTCTGTGATTCACACTGCCTTTATAAACGGCAGAAGACCTTCTTGTGTGTTTATCTTCACCTTCTCGCACTTATTGCTCTAATCTTTCATTTCTGTGGCTTTTCTTTCCTCCCGTACTAATTGCACTTTCTCTCTGATGCACCAAGAACTCTGATTTCTGGTGACGTTTTACCAGTCTGCAGGGCACTGAGAACTGCTGAATTCTACAAATTAGCAAAAATAAAAAAATAAGAAGATTCCATTCATAAGCAATATGGGGAACACGGAAGGTTTTTTTTGCCTCCTCCTGCAATGTTTTCCCAAGGTCTGATTGCAGCTCTCTGGCCCCATTTCCCTGCCCTCCCCCTGAAGCAGAACTCGGCTGGGACCAGTTCAGGCTCTGCGTTCGGCCGACACCGGCAGCTCTGACCCAGCACGCACAATGAAAAGCCAAACTGGGCAAGCTACTGCATCGTGCTGCTCTGCTTCGAGGCGTTTGGTGATGTCATCCAGCATGCATAAGTGTAGCATGCTTTTTGCAGAATCGGGATCTTGATCCCAAGTGGGTAAATCTACCCTGGAAGAGGAAAAATGGCAATATTGAGGGGAGCGGGGTGTTGACCAGAGCTGCCTAGGAGCAGGTTTTGTTCTGGCAGCTAAAAGTACTTTTGTTGGTCTGTTAATGTGGTGTCTGTGAGGTTGCTGTGCCGAGGAGATACCGCTCGCCCTGCTGTCCTTCGGTAAGGCTCCGAGGATGGCAGATGCTGCGGTTTGGCTGCATCCTTGGGGGGACGGGCACCCGGGTCGGGTGGGGGTGGAATTCACCCGCAGCAAATAGAATGGGAGCTGATGAGCTGCTCCCAGCCATCCCGTGCTGCTCCCACCCCAGCGCTGGCAGCCGGCAGTCAGCACATCCATGATCCCTGGTCTGGTGTGGGGCAGCAGTCGGGTGGGATTTGGTTCACACTGTCAGGGCATGCCGTGATTCTTTTAATGGCTTATTTCAGCTCAACCTAAATAAGCAATTAAGGGCAGAGGGCAAAGCTTTGACACATCCATTCCTCCAAAAAGTAAATGGCTCCATGCTGATGGCCGTGTACCCTCTCCTGGCAGCTGTCCCCACCGCCTCGGCCCCCCATGCTGTTGGGAATGAGTGCCTGTGGCAGGAAGGCGCTGACCCTGCTCAGCAGCGTGTTTGCCGTCTGCAGCCTTGGACTCCTGGGCATCTCCGTCAGCACCGACTACTGGCTCTACCTGGAGGAGGGCATCGTCCAGCCCCAAAACCAGACGGCAGAAATCAAACTGTCACTGCACTCGGGGCTCTGGAGGGTCTGCTTCCTGGCAGGTATGGCCTCCCTCCCAGAAACATCCCCTGTACGGTGATGTTTGCTGCGTGTCAGCATCATGCCATGAGAAAGGGCTGGGGAAAATAGGACTTTTAGAGGCTGTGCCCATAATTGCCTTCAAACTGAGGCACAAACTGAGTAATGCCATCACCCCATGCCCAGCTTTAATATCAGGTGGATAAATGTGCCCTTGCACGCAGGCTGTGGGTGAGTTCGCTGCTGCCATGCCAGACCCCACTGCCCCCCGTCCCGCTCCGTCCCAGTGCCGCAGCCACAGCGCCTTGGGCAGCAGCTCAAACCTTTCCAATTTGTCCCTGCAGCATTTAGATTCAGGTCAGCTGGACCGTTCCCTCCGTCCACGCCAAGTTTGATTAAGTGACTTGGCTGCAGGGATGGAGTTGAATGAAACCCAAGGGAATGGGAATCTCAAAGTGACTGATCTGAAATGTCACAAAGTTTCAGCTGCTGCTTTGACAAGTCAGAGGAGCCCTGACACTGCCTCTGGGGCGACCTTAAACCCTCTGGCCTCAGGGTTCACGTTTTTGTGTACAAGGGAATCCTTTTGCACCAGAGAGGTGGTAGTTACGAGACGTCTTTCTTCAGCCCCAAGCACTGACACCCAAGATAGAAGCAAGGTTGTTTTTATGCATGCACTGAAATGAGTTTTACATCCACTCTCTCCCCCACCAAAACCAAACAGGCTGGTTTGCAGGTGTGACTTGGTCTGTGTCTGCTGCAGGTGAGGAGCGTGGCCGGTGCTTCACTATCGAATACGTCATGCCCATGAACATCCAGCTGACGTCCGAATCCACAGTCAACGTCCTGAGTAAGTGGTTCGGTGGGGTCTTACACTGCGTCCTGCAAAGCACCAAAAGGTCACTAGGGATCCCCCCAAGAAATCTTTGTGTCCTTGCCAAAGAAGCTCCTAGTTCCTTGGCAGTGCTACCATGCAAGGATGCAACGGCATTTCTTATGATGTGAATTACCCACTATGCTCCTAAGCTTCTGGGGACATCCCTTTCTCATGGCAGAATGCCCACGGAGGCTCTGAGTTGTACCATTTCCTGTCACTGGCTATTCACCACTGATTTTTATGGAAGTGCTTGGCTTTATAGCCTCCTCTCCATAATTCGCAGCTGTATTTATTCTGTAGCAGTCAATTTTGCACATTACATAGTGGGACGAATTAAGGATGGAGTGTCACAGCTCTCACGATGAATTCTGCAGTCATTTCTGATTTAATAAAGAGAAGTGTTCAGCAAACAGTTTTGCAGGGAAGCTAGAGAAAAATGCAGGTTCGGGTGGCTTTCTCCTATGTAACACTTCACATAGAAATCCTCAAAATGCAAACATTACATTTCTGCAGTCAGGCAGTCACCTCCTAGCTCATTAGGAAAGAGGGGAACCCCGCAGAGCCCGCCTCACACTGTGCAAGGAGCACTGACCTGTTCTCGCTTTCCTCTGCTCTTCTCCCACCAGAGATGATCCGCTCTGCCACCCCCTTCCCTCTGGTCAGCCTCTTCTTCATGTTCATCGGCTTCATCCTGAGCAACATCGGCCACATTCGCCCTCACAGGACCATCCTCGCCTTTGTCTCAGGGATATTCTTCATCCTGTCAGGTGAGTTTTGCTCGCCAGGTTTTCTGTTGAACATCTGCCGTGAGCATGGGGCACGTGCTCTCCTGACCCACGGTGGTGGCTCCGTGTGGGAGTCATCACCCACGGGAGCTCCCGGCTGGGGCTTTGCAGGATGGACCGTCACACAGTGCAGGATGGCTCGTGGCAGCAGCGAGGAGCTGCAGGGAGGGACACCCCGATGCAGGGGCAGCTGCTGGGGTGCTGGGTTGCAGGAGACATCTGATGCTTCAAACTGCTCAGCTGGGGTGTTTCTGCGGGACAAGTGACTGTTTTATTCGTGGTGTTGTGCCAGTGTTGAACACGTAGCTGTGACAGCCGGGCTTTGAAGCCAGGTCCTGCCCCGTGCACGTGGACTGCTGAGCAGGAAAGGGTTTGAGTGAAACGAGAGCAGTCCCCTGGGTTAGCTCCGCAGGAAAGCAGCCTCCTTCCCCAGTTATTTCAAACACATTTCCACAGTTTTCCTCTTTCACCCACAAGTCAGGTCTTAAGGGAAGGTGCTTCATCCCTGAAGCATTTCCCGCTGTCTTTCTCCTTGGTTTCTCCCCAGGTCTGTCCCTGGTAGTGGGGCTGGTCCTCTACATATCCAGCATTAATGACGAGATGCTGAACAGGACCAAGGACTCGGAAACATTCTTCAATTACAAATACGGATGGTCATTTGCCTTCTCTGCCATCTCGTTCCTTCTCACAGAGGTACCTGGGAACTGTCACATCCCTGTAACAAGTGTATCCCGCTCTCAGCAAGGGGGATTGAGGCTGTGAGCAAAGAGAGGACTCCGATGGGGTGTGAGGGTAGGCTATGGGACCGGAGATACGGTATGGTGGGAGGCACATACACTGGGGACAGGGCCCAAGCCTGGAGCGCTGATGGCACATTTGATGGTGATTTGGGGCTGAGCATGGACGCAGAGGAGGAGACGTGGTTGTGCCACGCTGTGTGCTGCAGGAACCTGGGGCACAGGGCCGCGAAGTGACTGTCCTTGGGAGCCCTTGTGCATTGTCAGCAGAGGAAGATTTATCGTTTTGCTCTTTTTTGGTGGGGGCAGAGCAGGCAGCCATGGCAGGGTGAGTGTCAGGCCACGTCTCTCTCCCTTGCAGAGCGCCGGGGTGATGTCCGTTTACCTGTTCATGAAACGATACACGGCCGAGGACATCTACCGACCGCACCCTGGCTTCTACCGTCCCCGTCTGAGCAACTGCTCCGACTACTCGGGGCAGTTCTTGCACCCGGACGCGTGGGCACGGGGACGCAGCCCGTCGGACATCTCCAGCGAGGCGTCCCTGCAAATGAACAGTAACTACCCAGCTCTGCTCAAGTGCCCTGACTACGACCAGATGTCCTCGTCCCCGTGCTGAGCCCTGCCACCCCTGCGCCCGCTGCCCCCCACGCGCCGACGGTCGCCGCATCCTCACTCCGTTTGTCATTTATTTTTTAGGCCACTCTTTCAGGACAATTCTCTATTTATAGGAGCGTAAATATAACCAGAGAGATTGGTTATATAACCAATCATGTAACCTAGAGAATTGGGATATTTTCCTTTCTTTGGGTATTTTTTCGATTCTTCCCTGCATACCTAAAAGTCTCTCCAAAGTCCTCATCCTCCAGCTCATCCTGCTGAGCAAACAGCAGTTCTGCCTGGGGAAAAATCCTGGGCTGGACTGGAGAGCAGAAAAAAAAAACCCGAGTAGAACTAAGAAAACAAACCAAAAAAAGGTGTATTTTTTGGTTTAGGTAGACTGCAAAATTTTGTGTATTTGCCTGCATCATTTAATTAGAGATTTAGTGGCCTAAGCACCAGCAGGCATGAAAATTTGTGTAAATGTCCAAGAAATAGCCATTATTAGAAAACTACACATTTTGTCTGATTTAATATTTTCTGCTCGCCATCACTCGTTGCTGGATATCACTTTTAACCAGGCTGTAATGGGAAATAGCCATCTTTCTCGACTATACCTCAGCAGGCTTAGACACAAGCAGGTGGGGGGTTCTCTATGGCCACTTGCAAACTGTTGCTTTGATATTCCGTGTTTGACTGGAGGCACTACAGCCCTGGGGTCTCTGGGCTGTTGGGTGGTCCAGCACCCAAATTTCCTCCCTCATCCCATAACTGGAGGTCTGAAGAGTCACTGGGAGAATTTCAGTTCAGCATTGAGTGGAAAACGACCTAAAATTTTCCCATAGGAAACATGAGGCGCAGGATTTAGGGGAAATTATGGCCAGGAGTGCACGTTGTCTCAGTGAAAGATGAGATCACAAACCAGTGCAAAGTGATGTAGCTGAAGTTAACGGCACTAGTCCGGTGTAGCAAAGTAGTTGACATATTTCATTTTGGCAAGACAATGGTATTTTAGCTGCTTTTTGTGTATGTGTATAAACCTTATTTTGAGGTGTTTAAGTTTTAAAATTTTATATGATGCTTTAACATTTTGATCTTGGAGGACTTGACAGCTGCCAGGGTGAGAGCATCACCGACTGAAAACGAAGGGCAGGGAAGGGAAAGACCATGTTCCCTCATGCACTCCTGTGCAGGCTGTGAGCTTGTCCCCTCACAGGAGAAAGAACTTTGTCCAGACTTTATTTCCATCCTTGTTATTTTAAACTTTTCTAAAATTTTCCTTTCTGTAAAACAAAACCCTCCAGGAATTGATATGTTTGAGCTTGTTTTGTCTTACTGTAATTAAACAAATAGAATATGTGCACTTTTAACCTCAACTGTAGCATGCCATGTAATGAATGTTGCACCTATTTTTGTTACTTATTAATTATTAATTATTGTTTATTATTTATTATTTACAAACTACTCCAAAGAGGGGTCCAAGGGTCCAAGTTCTGGCTCAGCACCACTGTTTGCATCAACTCTGACGCCTGTCCCGTGGGACCTCACTGCAAGCATATATCCAGCCAACTCTTGAACAGGATTGTTCCCTCTCCAGTCTCTCCAGATAAGCAAGTAACGTATATCTAGTGTCACTGACTCCTAATTTGCTAAGTTTTAAAACCAGGCTTCTTTTTGTAGACACAGTTGTATTTACCCTTTGTTTTTGTGTTACCCTAAGGCATCTGTTTTCTTATTTTCAAACACGGTTTGTAAGTGCTACGTGACAGGTTTGCTGCTGGGATGATTCAAGCATTAAAGCCCAGCCCAGCCCCACCATCCATCAACAAAGCTTGCTGGTCTTTGTCTGTTCGCCCCAGCCAGATAAACCATCAGTTTTCTGCTGGGATCTCTCTGTTTGGTGTGAATTAGGCTCCACAAAAGTGCTGGAGTTCGCAAGTGAAGATCTTGCATTTCCCAGAGCCCCATCTAGTGTGCTGGGCCTGATGCTACTGGTTTCTGGTGGCTTAAAGACATTTGCCTTTGCATCTTTCTGGTGAATCCTGGTTTAGGATCCTGCCAACTCTGCCAATTTGTCGTGAATGGGTGATTTAGATCTCTTAAAGAACCACTGTCAGTCGTTAGCAAAAGTGATTTTAATGTGGTATTTGTAAAAGTGCGACTTAAACTTCGATGGCAAGGTTCACTCCATTCATTACTGCATGGAAAATCATACAAAGGAAAACTGTGTGACACTTGAGTTAGAATGATTCACAGATAGTCAAGAGATGAAAAGGGTAAGGAAGACTCTCCCATTCCACTGAGTCATGAGATTCAGAATAGACTCCCTTGCTCTCTAAATTCCTTCCAGAGAGGAGTTTAGGTGTGGCTGGATCCAGACTTGGTCGGTGGTTTATTTTTAAAGGATTACAAGTTTATGTCATGTTTCACAAGCATCAATTCAGCATGCAGTCAAAGTAACCAGTGTAATCATACTACGGGGTTGTATGCGATATTGATTGCTTGCCAAAGATCTGCTGTTGCTAAAATCGCTCTGCCTAGAGAGGTAACAACCTTGACAGGCTTTCCAGCTCAAGGGGGGATCACCACCATACCACCACACTGCCTAGCAGGGAGAGCTCCAAGGAGGCTCACTTAGGGTGTCATAGTTACGGCATAAAGTGGTTAGCTCGTGGGCAAACGACATGCGATGGGAAAGACATGCGTAAGACTCGTGTACCCACAACTCTCTTTGTTCCTTGATAAATGAGTCCTGGACAGACCACCCACTATTTACGTGTTAATCTCATGACCGGTGTTCCAAGCTCATATGCATGGATGCTGACTGTGTCACCCTGCTCCTTTGTGGGTTTTCAGACATCAGATTGATAGAAGAGTTCTTGGCCTGGCTACAGCTCAGGCCTTCACCGCCTCGAGCCTGTGCCAAACCCCCGCCACTTTGGCCGGGGGTCGAGTGAACCCATCACAATCTTTCCCTTGATGGGCCTTTGCATTCTCAGTACTGCTTGGAAGGGAGAGCTTTGGGATCACCAAAATCACTGACGCTCAGAAGCACGAGGGCTGTCCCTCATGTCTACGTTCCCCCACACCAGGGAGTTGCTTAGTGCAGTTAATTCTGTGTAGCATCATGAGACATCCCTGTCCCCGAGTGGAATTTCCCTTTGTACAGATTAAATACAGAATTATTCATTTTATAAATTGTCTGCCTACTTAAGCAGAAGATGTGAAAAAAACTTCAGGCCTTCCTCAAGGCCCCAGAAGATTTAGCAGAGTCCAGAGGCAAATTAGAAAAGTAATTATTTTAATTCATTGGAGAGATTGTCATCGTGTGGCTGCACTTGTGAGCCCGGGAGTTCGCGTGTTCACCCAGTGAGCACAAGCCCTTTGTAAGTGCAGGACAGCTGAAAGAAATCTGTCAAAATGCGTGTTTGCTGTTGGTTCAGTAAATGCCAGTTTTGGGCAGGGAATGTGGTGCTTGATAAAGCACGGGAAGCAGTGGTTGTGCTGCTGGAGGGTGTTGCTGTCCCTCTAGCTGTGCCCAGCATGGCGGCACCTCTTGGCCTGGGTGGCTGTGGGCCTCTAAAGGCAGGTATCACACCTTGGTGGGCTGTGGAGAAACTTCACCAGAGCCTGTGAGGCAGAGAGACACCAGTCTGGTGTGGGCAAGGTGGTGGGGTGAGCTGCGGAGCCCAGCCACCCTGCGAGGTCCTTCTCCCCCAGTACCACCCCATGACTGATGTTCTCTGCAGCAGTAAATGCTCAATAAATACCTGCAGTACTCCCTTAGGACACCCAGTCGTTTAAGCACCTCTCCTAGTCCTCTGGCATGGTGCTGCTGTGGTGAGGCCAGGTTTGCACAGGGGTTTTGGGGCAACCTGGTCCTGCTCTTGCCCAGGAGGATGGCATGGGACTGCTCTTGGGTGGGTAGGGGAAGAGCAAATCCCTCCAGCTGCAAGCCTCAGGTGAACCTTGCCGATGCCTCCCCTGGAGCCAGGAGAGAAGACCTGGACCCTTTCACCAGCTTGGAGCAGACAAAGCCCAAAGGGATGTTATGAAGGTGGGTTTCGGCCACGTGTCACTGTGGCAGGGTAAGAAGCTGACTCGACCACGGTGAAGGCAGTTTGGGTATTTCCAGTACACAGTGCTCTGCTCCTGAGTCCTTGTGTTGCATTATTAATAAATACTATTTGCCAGGGTTGTGTACTCGTTTTCCCAAATGTGAGTTAGCCCCATGGGCTATTCAAGGTGTGCTAAGAAATTAAATAGTCTTATTCCTCCCTGCTGTTCTCTTGTTAAGCTGTGCAGAACCAGCGTGCCCGTGGTGGGGATGCTGTGTGGACAGCAAAAATATTCACCCAAGTAAATAGTCTTCCACTAATGAGAAGTAGCTGAGAGATATTTATTCTCTTCTTCTTCCTTCCTTATAAGATTTATTTATTTACTTCCAATTCTTTTCCCACCACAAAAGATTAGGATTCAAACCTAACTAGAATAAACAGCATTTCCCCCCTGCCCTGCTTTTTTCATCCAGTTTTAGGGCTTGCTGGTGGGACCCCCTTCACCCTGCTGCAGCATCCCTTGCTGCACAGGTGGGGCTGCTCCTCCAGCTCTCCCACCCCTAGAACCACATCAGGTCCTTCGCTTCTCTTTCTGCAGCTGGGCTGGACAACAGCTGTCCTGTACGCATTACAGCTGTGACTCCTGGGGCGCAGCGCAGGGTGTCCCCAGCACCCCGTCTGCTCGGTGCGTGCCACCCCACATGCCCTGCCATGGCTGGGGTGCTCAGCTGACCTTCTCTCCACGCACCACAGTGTTTCTGTCTATTGCTGTTGTGGAGATGTCAAATTGTACCCTGTTCCCATGGATACAGTAGATGATAGAAAGGGAAGAGCTGCCTCTTTGCTTTATCTTCGTGTACGGTTTCATGCACCTTAGATTCTGGATTACGCTGACCTCAGCGGGCAGTGGGTATAACGGGTAGGCGATGGTCGCAGTGATTACCCCGTGTATCTCTAATTGCAAACCAGCCCTGCAGATGTAGCCCTTGAAAGGAAAGGAGAGGTGGCTCTGGGTGACATGGGACTGCTCATCACCTGGCCTTCCCTACAGCCACAGAACGTGCGATTACCAAAATACACGCCCAGGCCCCGCTGATTTCGGTGACGGGCACTGCAGTGCTGAGTACGCCCGGTAAGCTGTGCCCGTCACGTCCCTGCAGGTGATGCGTGGAAGGGCCTTTAGCCAGCCAGTCACACTGCCTTGTGTCGCAAATGAAACCAGTGAAAATGGGGATGGGTGAAGAGGAGACGGGCTGTCCACGCTGCTGTCCTTCAGCTGGTGCCTGGCACTGCAGCAGCTGCCGTCGGTGTGTAGCATCACTGTGCCAACCTCCTCCTTGTTGTCACACCACTTCATCTTCAAATCTCTGGACAATTCAGACTTCAGTAGGGGAAAGACTCCTATTATTATTACAATTTGCAACACAGGAAAACTGTATTTCAACCAAAAGTTTAGCCCCACTCAACTGTGTTGCCAGATTCCTATCCCAAGGGCTGCATTTCAGGAATACATTGGCTCTAACTGGGTATTTTCAAGCCCTGAGCAGTTTGTACCATGGTGTTCTGCAGGATCTTTCTGGCATTTTTAATCAAACCATGTCAGAAATCCCCAAGCCTCACCCCTCTCCATTTCCAGTGAAAGGAGAATCATTCACACCCAAATGGTGATTAATATGCCTTAAAATATGCAGGGCCAGCGTTCAAGGTTATTCCCCAATAAGTCATCATTTTTGTCATCGGGTCCCGATAAATGTTCTGGCTGTAATGAGATGCGGCTGCTTTTAATCTTTAACATGAGGGCAGTGTGAATTCAGTTTTCTGAGAGGAAAAGCCCCGTGTGAGTGGGGGCACAGAAGGTGTCTGCTGACTTGGGCCCATTGGGGTTTGCGGCTGCTTAAACCGAGGCTGATGCAGCTCAGGCTGCTCGAAGGGCTGCACGAGCCAACGCGTTTGGGGTCTGTTTAAACTGCTGGTATTGGAACAGCACCCATATTACCCCAACTAGTCCCAGCTCCCAGCAAGCACCTGTAAATCTGCATGTAGACAAATCCCCAGACCTGAGATTCAGCTCTGTTGCTAGTGAACAAAGTGTGTAAGGCACAGGTTGAAATCCCTTGGACTCCAGCAGGATCCGTGTCAGAGCCAAAATAAAGGCCAAGCGAAGTGCTCTGCTGAAGGAGAGCTGTCTTCACGGGCGTGTTGAAAAGCACCGGGTCGTGGGGTTCTGTGATCGAAGACTGAAGGCACAGAAGAGGAGATAGTCCAGAGACGTGACCGTAAATGCCTTATTTTCCCATAGGGATAACATCTCTAATGAGGTGTGTGCTCACGAAAACATAACCCCAAGGTTCTCACATCTGCCTGGCGTCTTGACACATGCCAGCTTCCCGCTGCAACTTCAGGGGGACAATCTGCCGAGAAAGCTGAAAGGTGTTATTTAATTAATAACAGCTAATTTGAAGAAGTATCCCAATGTCACGCAGCTTCTCTGGAGGTGAGCTTCGTGACCTCACCTCCATGGGAAAGGGGAGGTTTCTGAAACCGGGGGGCACTACCAGTCGCTCATGTGAGCGAGGAGCAGCAGCGTCCTAAGTCTCAGTGTGCTGTCATGTCAGCGCAGGTCAGATCCTGCTCATTTCTTTGTATTTAATAAGTAAATTCATGGTATTTAGATTTAGCATGACTGAGTGCTGAGTGGGCCTTAATGCTGCTTTAATCTGTCTCCAGCTCAGCTCATCAAAGGCTGCTGAAGTGAGGGGATAAGTGAGGCATGCCGGGCACTTGCCACGGCTGCACGGGCCCACCCAACATCTTACATGGAAATAACACAGCTTTTAATCCTGCCTTGCTTCAATATCAGACAAGTTCAAATAGCAGAGTGAAAGCTCCTATTTAGCCTTGAAAACCAAATTGTGCTTTATTTTAGCAGGAATTACAGGGTCTGTTTCTTGAGAGAGCATCCCCAGTTCCTGCTGTGCTTAACGAACTTCGGAATGACCCGTGTTTGTCCAGGGCAATAGGATTATATATTATTTAGCATTATTATTCATAATTTAGATAAACAGAGAAGGTCTCTTTAGGAGTGCAGAACACGTACATGTAAAATCCCCATCAAATTATTTATTTCCATATAAATTATGTACTGTCAAAACTGCTCTACTGATCTGAAGGTTAAAGGCTTCATCACGGAAATGTAGCAGCTCCCCATCATTTCAATCAGAATGCAATTATTTAGAGAAAAAAGCATCCTGGTGGTTGTGGATTTCATATTGATCTGCTTCAGCAGCTCTATCTGACTTAGAACAGCTGAAATAAATGAAATAAAAATACAAACCTACAGTTGTTTTATCTTCCCATAAAAAGTAGGTCATATCCCCAACTGAGCTGTATTTTATTCATGCAAATACATTTTTACAATTAAAAATGCAACAAAATCTATGTTCATATCAACAGAGCTGAGCCTGGTGGAAGTGGGTTAGGGCTGATGCCCAGGCTTCCTCGGGGCAAAGCCTCGCTGCCAGGCGGGCAGGTCCCTCGCTCCTCTGCCGTGGGCACGGGGCCCCAAACCAGCGCTTCGGGAGCAGGAAAGCAGGGCAGAGCAGGAGAGGAGTGAGAGTGCTTCAAGCTCTCCAGATTGAGCTCCGTATAGGAATAATTATGGCTGCTATTTTAAGAAGTTGTTTAATAATGTTAAACCGATGACAGCCTGAGATTATAACACTACCACCTCCGCGCTCCTGGGGGCTTTTTCTTTTCTCCCCCCCATATCAGCTCTGGTATATTTGCATTTTTCCAAGCCCGTGTTACCCATTATCATTCTCATAAGGCTCTCGAGCAATTTGGGATTTGCTGCACATGAGGAGAGAAGATGAGGCACTGAAGTACAACAGCCATTAGCCCCTCTCCCTGTACCTACCCAGAGGGTGCGTATGAGAGTGTTCAGGAGCAACACCCTCATTTTCATTTGGTCCAGTAAAATATTTCAGGACTCATCAGAGCTGCTTCTGATGGGGCTGAGAAGTTGCCTCACGGGTACCACCCCATGCAGTGACCCACAGTGTGTGTGGGGCTGGAGCCAGTGGGAAATCACAGCTCTGCAGTAAACCACGGTTTGGCTGTCTCAGTTTCCCTGCTTATAAAACAGAAACTGTGTTATTGATGGGCATGTTGGTATTTTGGGAACTTCAGATGAAATGGGTTGCCCTTAGTATGCATACATATAATTAATAATGTTTTTTTCTGGAGGTTTAGTGTTTTGTTTGTGCTGCATGGTAATTAGAACTGAGCTCGTCTTGGCAAGATACTCCCTCCCCTGTGTGGGGCTGTCTCTTACCACTGCAGGAGAAATTGGAGTTGCTTATAGAAACTGCCATCATAGGGATGTCAGGGCTGTCCTGGGGACCTGCACTGCTGGAAAAATGAGAAGCCTGAAACAGGGACAAAAGGAAAAAATGATCTGGAAAGAACAAGGCTTTCTACCACACTTCCTGCTCTGTCTTTCCTGCTCCGTGCTGGAGCTGTACAGGAAGCAAGAGATGGGAAAGATTAAAAGGCAATTTAAAGATCTGTTAACCTGTCCCATTTGCTGGAAGGTCTTCAGTTTTTGTTTGATTGTGTGGTTTGGGTTTTTTAAGATGTCAGGAAAGATGCTTGAAAATAAACTAGGTTTCATTTAGCTCAGAGTAATAATTAAAACTTGGAATGGTCAGGGCTTCTTTAGGCAAACCAATTAAAAGATTGGCACATAAATAATGTGTACCTCTGTCCTTTTGTCAGCCTGGGCGAGCTTCAGACTGGGACGTTCAAAGGTGAGGCCACTAATCCAATATGTGTTCCCACTGGCCAACCCTATATTTGTCCTTTATGACCTTCTAGCTGTTCTCTAACCTGCAATACTGTGGGCTTCTCCCTGAGGAGGTTTTCTCCATCACCAGCTCTTCCAGTCTGTTTCATTTAAAGCAATTTCATTCTACAACTCCAAATTCATCCCCAGGAGTTTGAAAGAGCAGGCACATCTCTTTGCCCACCAGTAGTGCCCGAAGGCATCTGCATGTCCCACCCCAGGGGCGATGGCTTTCCATCAGTGGGTAACCCATGGGCAGGGGATGAGGGTAATTGCAGTGAAGCAGAGGTGATTGAGAAACCCTTAGGAGGTATGGACCCTATTTCATAGTCCCTCAGTGATGGAGTTAACATTTTTCACCATTTACAATGAAACTGAGACAACACACCAGCTATTTAAAACATCAGAGAGGTCACAGCACAGAAGAAAGTAGGCACAAGAGGACCCTTTGGTCCAGCAGATGAAGATACTGCCAGGCCAGAGGAGCTGGAATGGAACAAAATCCAGCCAAAAGTTACAACGGTCAAAGGGAAGCTCCTTGTCTTGGCTTCAGCTCTGCTTCAGTGCTGGCATTAAGGGTCTGGGGCTGCTCACCGCGCCCTGGGCGTGCAGCAAGGCTTGGCAGCAGGCATGGGAAGGGCGGCAGCTTCTGCAGCATCCCGGCTGCAGCACTCAGCGCATCAAAGATTCATGATCCAGATGGATGCAGAGAGCTCCCCCAGCCCGCCTCGACGGCAGGTTGTGCTCCTGACAGCCAGCATCACATCTGCACCTTCTGCGAGGGCTCCTCGGGAGGGACTCGACCTTCGCTAGCAAGGCTGAGGGAAGACCCATGGATTAAAATATTTAAGAGTAGCCAGGACAGTTCCCTAGTAACCACTCCAAGGAGACTAACGCTGTACTGGCAGCTCTGGATGTGCTTGTGTCTTTTAGCAGCCCCCTGAAAGCAGCTCGGCAGCTCCAAATGGGCGACACTGGTGGCACCATTTCCAGCGCGGGTATCAGACGGAGCTACGGGACAGCTCCCGGCATCCCTAAACTGCCACTGGGCCTCCCCCCCCGA
>NW_010227832.1:77512-79621 GCF_000690775.1 Eurypyga helias | reverse complement strand
AGGCCGGTCATGTTTTATTGATGCCTACCACAAGATGTACTGCCAATTGCAGCAAAAGGAATGAGTGTGTGGAAGATAACTGTGAAAGAAGAGAGATTAACCTGGAGGGAAGGCCGGTCATGTTTTATTGATGCCCACCATTAAGGGCTACCACAAGACGTACTGCCGATTGTAGCAAAAGGAATGAGTGCGTGGAAGATACTGTGAAAGAAGAGAGATTAACCCGGAGGAAAAAGCAGAGGGGCAACTGGAGCAGAAAATACTGGATTTAGCAAATAGGTTAAGTGGTGTGAGGGTTGAAGGATATGTTCAGGTAATCACCTACTCCTTTACTAAAGTGTCCAGATGACTCTGTTCACCTGAGACATGGGCCACACATGTGCACAAACCATCCTACAGCAGATACCCTCTGTCTGGCCCAGGGTCCGACTGACCCTCACTCTCACTCCTCAAGGAAGGAGAAGCTGGTTTTGAGGCAAAACTGCTGCTGAGACGGAGACAAGTCTCAGCAGTTGGTTCAACACTGAGTATAGAGTAGGCTGTTGGCTGGGGGGAATGAGCTTTCCAGTTGCTCAGTCCTGTGAAGAGCCTTTGCTGGTGCAGACAGTGCAAAGGAAGGATGACCTTTCGGTAATAGCAGCTTGGCTGTGGTCCCTGCAGGACTGAGATCCTGCAGGGATGTTGGTCCCCGGCAGCAGAGGAACAAGCCTACTTAAGCGCAGAATTGATCCCAGCAAATTGCATTCTGACTGGCTTGGCGTGGGGAGGAGATCACGTTTAATGGAACGGGGGGTACTTTGAAGACCTGCTAAAAGGGAGAGGAGTGGGAGAGCAGCTGTGGACACCCATTACCGGGGCCCAGGGGGGCTTCTGGCGGTGTCACAGGTAATCTCTGCGTTCGCAGGGCCTGGCACCGGCTCTGCTCTCTTCGGGGGATGCAGACATGTCTTACATCTCAACACAGAAGGCATCTGTGAAGAGCTGGGTTTTTCTAAAGAGGAAGGTGACTGTGTAGTGCTATGGGGTTCACTGTTTAAAACTGATTTTGTTCACTTTGTACACAGATATCTCTGACTTCTGGATGAAGGCTTAACCATGGAAACCATAGCTGCCAGGGCAGCAGACCTCTTTCTGCAGAGCCTGGCCTGGCTTTGCTCTGCCAGTGGCATCTTTGTCTTGTGGTCTGTGGCCTGGATAGGTTCGTCCCATTCCAACAGCTTTTTTATGAAAGTAACTCATCAACCCCTCTGCCAGCAGCCAAGATGGGGAGACACGGCCCAACTATGTAGTTGACTTTAGGCATGGGTGGTAAGACCTGAAGCATCGGTGTGTGTCTGCCTAGGCTGTGTCCATCAGATCTTCAAAGATGGGTGGCATCTGCTTTTCTCACATAGCTTCAAATACCTCTTTTTGTGGTGGTTTTGTAAGGAACGCTTGCTTTTGGTACCACCCATGAGCTCTTACCGTAAGCTGGGGTGTGTTGGGTCCTACGGAAACACTGACCATGGATGGTGTGCATGCCTTTGCCCTTTCAAACCCCGCCGTGTTTGTGCATCCCGCTGCAGCGCTGATGGCTGTGCTAGCTGTCACTTGGTCCACTGTGTCCCAGCTGGAGCACGTCCCCAGCTTGCATCTTCATCAAATACCGTCCTGAGAAATGGTCTCGGAGCACAAAGGTTTGCAGGGAGCTATGGTACCTGAAGAACAGCGCTGTGAACCTGTTCATGGCAGCACATTCCCATAGGTATCAGTAGGATTCCCACAGCGGGGACGTTTAGTCTTCCTGGCTCTGTGAACTTGGCTTAATATTAAAAAAAAAAGAAAAAAATCTATAATAATTAAGGTGAAAGGAGAAGAAAAGTAACGTTTTCAGCCTGTGCCAGAGCTTACTTGAATCCCTGCACAAAGGAACCAACTGATGAGATTGGAAACATCCAGTTAGCCGGGAGCTAATGGAAAAATTAGAAGCTTTTAGAGCCTGAGTCAGTGTTGTGAATCAAACGCTGAGAACCTGCTTTGATATTGCAGCTTTAAGAGAACTAGCAAATCTCCTTCCAGGAGGTTCTGTGATCGAGGGAGTGGAAAATAAAAGTCCACATCCCACCTGCC
>NW_010227832.1:41302-77447 GCF_000690775.1 Eurypyga helias | reverse complement strand
GAGAAGGTGATGTGGGTAAAGAGAAAAAGACCCAGGGAGCCAAAAAAGGAGGAGGAGAAGAAAAAAAAAAAACACCCACAAAGAAAGGAGAGAGGAATAATAATAAAAGTAATACTCCAGGCTGTTGGGAGGAGAGGGAAGCGGGCAGCGAGTGGTGCAGAGCTGTGACTCACAGGCAGCTCCGCTCCCGACGCGTGCCGAGCCAAGCGAACGCGGTACTGCAGCATCTCCGCTGATGGGCTTGGCAGCTTCCCGGCAGCCGTGGAGGCCACGAGGCCAGCGGGCTGTGCCGCTTTCCCCATCCCCTTCATCGCTCCTCCGCTCCCGTTGCCAGCCCGGTGTCTCCTGCCTGCACCTGCCGGTAGACAGTGCCCGCGTCGGCCCTTGCCTCCGCGCGGAGGTTGCCCTCCGCTCTGGCCACGGGGAGCGGTGAGATCGAGGAATGGGAATTGTGTCGCCGAAGCGAGGTGCTCGATGTTGGGTGGCGCAGGTACCCTCCTGTTGGGCTCAGGCACACGATGAGCTGAGCTGAGCTCCCTCGCTGCTGCTTCCATCTGCCCCTGTCTTTGCTGCCAGAGTTCATAGAAGTACTGAAATCTATTTTCCT
Organism: Eurypyga helias; assembly: GCF_000690775.1. Taxonomy (NCBI): domain Eukaryota; kingdom Metazoa; phylum Chordata; class Aves; order Eurypygiformes; family Eurypygidae; genus Eurypyga; species Eurypyga helias. The sequence continues at coordinate 76,840 of NW_010227832.1, read as the reverse complement.
ACCGACGCTTGCTGTCCTTACGCGTCCTCCTTTGGGGAAGCGCTTTCAGTTGAGCTGATAATTTTTTTGGAACTTTTGGAAAAAGTCCCAAAGAAGGCCTTAAAATAGAGAAATCAAGTAGGTTTACATATTTCTGAGGAAGGCTGGGAAAATATTCTGCAGCCTGCTCCATGACCTTTTCACGTCTCCTAGGAGGCTGATAGCAACTGACTTTTGAATAATCCCTCACTTACATTCAGAATACAAAAAATAATCATTTGTATAGCTGCGTATTTTGCTTCAAGGTGACAGAAGTAAGTTAAGTCTGTAAAGTACTGACTGTTGGCAGGCCAGGGCTGATGCCAGGAGGGTATTTGTGTCTGTCAGAACACCAAGGCACAGGGCATGATTTTTTATTTCTATTTAATCTCCCTTAATAAAGCTAGGGTTAGCCAGGCCAGGCTTGAAGGTCAGTCTCAGCTCTGCCTAAAAGCCTGCATGGCATTTTATGCAGTTGAGCTTTACAGGGTTTATTGCTTCAGCCTTTAGGCTTAACATAGAAATTTCTTTTCTCCTTTTTGCAGGACGTTTTCTCCCAGGTTCTTGGCTTTGGTGATGGGGGAAGGAAATTCTAACCCCAAATACTCAAATGATGGTTTTCTGGTAGAAAAACTTAACTACTTTTTTTTTTTCCTTGTCCTAGAATGTGTATGTATGGCAATAACCGACTGGGAAACGTGGGCTATTTTTTAGCTTTGGTTCCCATTCTGGGTTTTCACTTTGTTTTTAACACGTCTCTGCAGCGGGAGCTGCTGCTGTTCCAGCTAGCTCTCCTCACTCGACATGGAGACAGTTAATGAGAGGTCTTCCAAGGCTCCCCTTTCTCAACAAAAAGCCTTTTCCTGCCTCTGCACCCTGGCCCGAGGTTAAGCATCCCTGCTCCCTGAGGGACGCGGGAGGGCCCTTGCTGGGAGCAGCTAATTGGCAGTGGCTGCGGAGGTGACGGTGCCCTTCGCCTGCCAGCCCCAGTGAAGCTGTTAGGCAGCGGCGTCAGAGCACAAAATGAACTGTTTATTTTCTAATTACTGTTATTTTGGCAGATTCCTCTGAAAGGCCTGTAACCGATCTCTGCCCTGTTAACGCGGGTGAATGGTGGCTTGCTCCAATCTCTGCTGCAGAGCCGAGTTGTCCCAGTACGGCATTCGTGGTCTTTGTCAAAATACCATTTCTTGCTAATTTTGTGCTGGGGGTACTTGAAGCTGGGACTGAGCAGCCAGCGAAAACTGCAGCAGAGGGATCCGTGTGTTTATCCATCACTCCAGCTGCCCCAGGCAGTGTGGGGGATTAGCGATGCTACTCTGGAACAGCTACCCTCATGCCAGGATTGGCCTGTGAGAAATGTCGAAACACAGTATTTTGAGCAGGATGAGCTATCTGCTTGCAAATCAAAGCACTTTTGTTTGTTAAATTCTGCTCCCCACAGATTCACAAATTTTGGGCTGTGTTGGGACAAGGCATCTGGCTTGCTTGGTGTTGCAGCAATAAGGAAAGGAGATCACCTCTGTGGTTATTTAACGGTGACTGGCTCAATTTTGTCCATGTTAGATCCCAATACAGTTATTTACACTCAGGGAGGAGAGGAAGCTCGAGTCGAAATGGGAAATTACTTTCCGCAGTATTTTATGTAAGATCCAGTTACTGCTCCAGGACTAGATGAGTGTGATGAAGAACTAAAAGGCAGTGGATTATTTCAAATTCCACTTTTTCTCTGGAGACAGGAGAGAAAGGAGGAGAATAAAAGCCATTTTTAAGCTGTCAGGGCTGTATCCATTACCAAAGAGTGAGAGGGCGGGAGGGAGCACTGCGTGGAAACCCCAAGGGGTTTGCTGCTGCCAGGGTGGTGTTACAGGGGTCTCGGCCCCGTGCCCCGGGATCACATCCTGGTGTGTCAGAGCAAATGGGCACCGATGTTGTTCCTTTGTAGGGCAGGCCGGGATCTGTGGTGGCTGGGCACCTGTGAGGCAGGCAGCGGAGTCACAGCTGCAGCGAGGGGATGCTCAGGGAACGGGGACCGGTGCTGTCGTGGTTTAACCCCAGCCGGCAACTGAGTTCCCCACAGCTTGATTCCCCCTGGTGAGAGGGGGGAGAAAATCGGAGAGTAAAAGTGAGAAAACCCGTGGATTGAGGTAAAAACAGCTTAATGGGTAAAACAAAAGCCATGCACACAAGTGAAGCTAAGCAAGGAATTCATTCCCACTTCCCATAGGCAGGCAGGTGTTCAGCCAGCTCCAGGAGAGCAGGGCTCTGTCATGGGTAACAGTGAGATGGGAGGTCAAACGCCATCACTGCAGACATCCTCTTGGTCTGGAATGTCCCTTTTAGTCTGTTGAGGTCAGCTGTCCCGATTGCCTCCCCCCCAGGTCCTTGTGCCCTCCCAGCCCCCTCGCTGGTGGGGTGGGATGGGGTGGGGAGCAGAAAAGGCCTTGACTCTGTGTCAGCGCTGCTCAGCAGTAGCGAAAACATCCCTGTGTTATCAACTGTTTCCAGCACGAATCCAAAACACAGCCCCAAACCAGCTACTGTGAGGAAAATAAACTGTCCCAGCTAGAACCAGCCCAGTCACCCTGGTCCCTGCCAGAGCAGCCCTGCCCACAATCAGGGCTTCAGGTGGGACCCAGCGGGTGCTGGAGGACAGCAGAGAGGTCGTTACCTCCAGCAATCACGACTTTCTTCGTTCCCATCTTTTGTTTTTGAAGAAGCATTTACATTCGTATCCGTTTTTTCCTTGGCTGCTTGGAGATTTGTGCCTAGGGGACCTTGCTGGAGAATGCCTCTGACAGAAACGTGTTTTCTTATCCCTTGAAGCTGAAAGCCATAAAGAAAGGAATGACTTTAATGAACAGACCTTGCCGAATCACCACCTTGAAGCTCTAGCCGCTCATGTGAATCAAAACCTGCCGAAAGTAGGTCATATAGTAAAAATGAATTAGGTTTAACTTCACATTTTATTGGCTCTGCCAGTTTTTCATTCATAGAAGCTTATAGTTAGGAGTGTATCTTGTCTTTTTAATGCTAGGCCGAGGTAAAAGGGGAAAAATACTGTTTTATTCCCTTCCTTTTAGCTTGCATGTTTGAGATAGTCAAATATATGATGGAAGCACTTTCTCTTTTCCTTGTTTGTTTATGCTTTTGTTCTCCTGCACTGAAGAACAGCTTAAGCCATGACCACGCTCCCGTGGCATGTTCACAAGTGGGAATTCGGACTGGTCCCAGAAGTTTGTGCAATACCTAAATTCCTCTTGGATCTGCCGTGAAGAGTTGAAGTGGTGACGTGGTGGCTGTCCACAGGCAGATGGATGGCGCTGCATCTCCTCCTTAGTGCTCTGCCGAACCAGGACCAAGGATGTTTGGGATCTCCAACCCTATTTATCTTCTCCTAACATCGAGAACGTCCTGGGTGGCTGCACCGAGTTGGGCTGTGGGGGACATTCACAGGGCCGGAGGGTGCCAGTTTTTTTTCAAAAGGAAGATTTTCTTGTTGCTCCTCATTTAAATGATTCACTTTAATTATCCGTGAAGAAGCACAAATGACTTTGTAGATGTTTGTTTTATAGAGGTGCAGGTTGTTCTGTGCTGCGTGCAGGGAAGGAAGAGGAACCCAGCTGTGCAGCCGCGTTTGTGAAGGTTTTATCACAGCGCAGCAGCCTGTTGCAATCCTGGGAGTTAACCTGCAGCTTTCAATTCATAATTGGGTTGCGTTTATTATGCTATTGCTAATTTAGCCCCTGTTTGTTTGCTTTGGCAGTGTGGGGCTGCAGCAGCAGCGTGCCGCTTCCCAGAAATCTCTGTGGACGGGGCTGGGGGGAGGTGGTGGTTTTGGGCTCTGAATAGCCAAGTATTTGGGAATGTGAGGAAAAACACACTGTTAATTTTGCTAAAATGTGTAACTTCTGAGACCAATCTGGCTGGCTTTTGGACTGAATGCTACAGGAATGCAACAGTTCCCGTACTGTTGACGAGTTGAACCTGGCTGGGTGTGAGCTTGGTGTGGTGGGTTGCAGATAACCTCCCTGCCCCCTGCATCGTAGCCGAGTGATGAGATGAATTATCTTTTATTTGTAACGTTAAATGTCAGTCAGCGTGGTTGGCTTACGGCAGAGCGGACCAAGGCCAGTGGGTCAAGCAAGTGGGATAACCGTGTAGCTCACACCCCACTTAGATGAGTTCGGAAGGACTTGCTGCGATGCCAGTTGGCAGGACACGCACGTAAAATAGCAAATAAAATGCATAAAATGGCAAATAAACCCTGGAAACATCTAGATCTGATGTTGCTGAATGATCCGGCAGCGACCCCTGGATATCCAAGTCTGGGAAGTGTGACCCATGTTCCCATGGCAGTTCATGGAGAAGGGAGAGATGGCAGTCGGGCTGGAAGGGGGGGAATGCAGTGGAGAGGACTTTCAGCATCCAAGCACCGGAGTGATGACTGTTGAGCTTTATTAGCATACTGCAGGTCAGATACTTGTACTGGGGATGGACTGGTCAGATTCCTTCCCAAACAGCTCAGCTGGTCCCGTCCCTGTCCTTATCACTGTGGGGCTGTTGCTTCTCAGATGTGACCGGGTGGGAACGTTCAGGGACCAAGGCAGGCGATCTGGTGAGACTCTTCAGCTGAAGGTACTTAAACTGGGAGGTCTTTGGGATGTGCTGAGAGGGGCAGTGAAAACCACAGCACAGTAACCAATTCCTCAAGGGACTGTGCCAGCATTTGAGATGACGTGGTACATCTTGGAGAACAGGAGGGATGGGTTTGAATGGCCAAGGCTCTTCATGAACGTGGAGTGGTGACGACAACATTCTGCACTTGATACCCGTTGCCGTCAGGGCTTGGGGCTGGTTATGCCGATCACTTCTATCCCTTTTTAGAATGTTGAATTCTTGTCCCTATTTTAAGGATGATGATGGAGGGCTTTAATGATGTGGTGATGCAGCCCTGAGGTACTGCAGTGGAGATGAGGTGAGGTTGGTCTCAACCCCCAGCGCGAGTTTGGTGACAAGGTGCCTCCTGGGCTTTTTATCTGAGAACTAAATGTGCTAGTTAAGATTTGGGAGTGTAAATGCGGGGGTGCAGCTCCGTAAGTTCATTTGACCATTGGGTTAGTGCTTGTAGCAGCATCTTTCGACGTTACTTACTGCATGCAGGGAGGATGTTTTGGTGGAAAGGAATAAAAGGTAACTGTGAGCCAGATGTTCGCTTGCCGTAAGGAAGGGTAGTTGCTCCACGTAGCGCTGGTTTGCAGTCCTGCGTCTGGGGAGCTCGGGCCTTCAAATGTGACGGCTCTGCAGCAGCGAGGCTCCCTCCTTGTGAAATAGTTGCCTGTTTTGGGGAAATCCTGGATTTTGGGGCAGTCAGACCTGCCTTGTCATCTGGCAGGTGATGGGCTCTACCTGTTAATTGCTGTGGCGTGGGCATGACTGCAGGTTGGGCACCTTATTCAGATCCAACTTTTAATTTTGGTGTTAAAACCTTCAAGCATCAGCGGTTCTGTTGCTCCTCCATCAGTCCCTGCTGGTGATTGATTACTCTCAGTTAAAAATGAGGCGCTTTATCTCCCGTTGGACTTTGTCCGTCTTCATTTCGCAGTCGTTGGACTGTGCGTTCTTTGTCTGCCATGTTCTGCTGCTTTCTGGTGTTGTGGTTTCTCCTGAAGCTTCTGCTGGAGTTAAACAGTCTGGCCACAGCATTAGCAAGAAGCTGGGAGGAAGAAGAGGGAGAGAAAGTGGAGACGTTGCAGCGGTGGGATCCTGTGGCTTTGGATGTACACAAATCTTCATTTAATCATTTAAAAGGCAGTTTTTAAGGGAGACGTGTAATAACACACAGCACTGAGATTTTTCTCTTATGTTTAGGATTTCTGTCGTAACTAATTGCAAAGCTGGGAATGAGGGCGGCTTCTCTAATGGCTGATGATTTTTTTTTTTTTCCTGCCTTCCTATCTCTTCTGCCTGCTGTAGCTGGTACAGACTTTAAGGGGGTGAAAAATCCCTACTGATAGATTAGGATTTGTTTTGCAACCTCCTCTCTGCAATTAGAGCTAACTGCTTTGATCTCAGCTGAAGACCTTTATCCAATGATGGAATGTAAATCTTTTCTACCTGTGGTTTCATAATTTGAAGAAATAATGCCAGAAACTGTCTGGGTAGGAAAAGAGTCCCCACTGGTACCCCTGTACCAGACTGCCTGGGGAGGGCACAGCAGAGAGTACAAGTAGCCTCTGTCCTTTTAATTACTGCTGGAGAATCCACGCGGTACCTAAAATCACAGCTTGAAAAAATGGAACTATTTAATCTTGCATAATACAATGTGACATGTAGACGAAGGCCTGTAAGTAAACCACTATTCTGCTCCAGAAAAGACCTCCGTTGACTATTATGTGAATAATAAATCTTCCATTTTTCTCTTAAGCAACAGTAATTACAGAATCTTCAGCTGCGATGGGTATCTCCTGCTGACAATAAATGTCTGTCCTTCAGCACACCATCAGTATCTCGGTGATGGATGCTGGTGTGGACTACGCTGTAGAGATAATATAAAATACTGTCTGTAGTATGTACTGGCAGCCCCTTTTTTCTAAGCCTTGCGAGTACAGATTGGAATGGTTCTCTGTGTATGCAGGAACACGTCTTGTTTGTCACACTTTCTTTTTTTAACAGTTCCAAGATATTTTTGCTGTCTGGCTCTTGGTTACTAGCAGGGAGCTCTGAGGAGACAAGCTCCACTCTTCCGTAGGTAGGAAGCAGCCTCAGCGCTGGCAGCGTGACCTCTTTCACTGCTTCACTAGCAAAATCGAAGTGGAAAACCAAGCGGATCAATGGGAGCCGTAAAACAGTTTTTCAACGTGGAACTGGGCCATGGGGAAGCGTGGACAGCTTCACTGCTGCGGGGAGCCTGCCTGTGGGTCCAGCCTCAGCCCCCAGAGCCAGCCCCAGGTCATGTTTGACTGTCCTGCCCTTTCAACCCTGACGGGCACCGGTTGTCCGACCACTGGGCAGATGAGATCAAAATGGAATTGTCTTCATTAGGGCTAAAGTGAACGTGACTGGGAGGCAAACGGGAAGCCTCTGGCATAGGACCTACAGCTGGAGGCTTCAGCTCTGCTGGCCAAGCCATTGGGGATGGCGGCTCTGCCATGCGTTGGCGTGTGTTTGGTTGCTGGGTATGAGAGATGTTGACTCCAGGTATCGTGGACCTAACAGGACAACTGAGCGTCCCTGGAAGCAGACAAGTGTCGGGGAATCAGCCCAGTGGGACTCTAGTAACAGCTGAGGAGTAGTAGCTGCAATTTTAACGTGACTTTGGATGGGGTTTTTTTAATCGCTCTTGTTCACGCAGGTGGTGGCCGGGCGGCGAGCTGTACTGGGCACTGGAGAGGATTCCTCAGGATTCCAGGGACAGCAGTCCTGCAGTAACACGGCTTGACACTTCCAAAAGTTGTCTTCAGGGTGAGCTCCTGATAGAGACCGTGGTGATGAGCTGGTCCTGAGAGAAAAAAGAAAAGAGTATTTCAGGACTCAGAATGCTTGAGATCTTTAATTCCTGAATATACGTGCCTTTGAAACAAACATAAAGCTGGAAAGGATTTACAGGGAATGTCATCTCCCACATACTGTCCTTGCAAGAGGTGTGCAGCAGCGAGTGCACCTTGGGTGCTTAGCTGGGTACTGTCAGAACAGGGCCTTGCGGTGGGGTCGTTTCAGCTGGGTGGATGGAGGGTGGCCTCGGCGACTGCTTGCCTGAGCTGGGCTCTGAATTTAACACTGAGAAAGAGGAAAGGATAAAGGAATGGAGCTAGATGGAGTCTGAATCTATTTTTAATTCTTAGACCGGTCCTTGAGAAAGTATTTTGTGGGAAGAATTGCAACCTTACTCAGATGGCTGCAGATCTGAATTTATGGACAACTCTGAGACTTTTTTTAATTGTATTTTTTTTTTCCCTTGGCTTAATGTTTTATAATCCCATGGGAATTTGGTGACATCAGAGAGGCTTGGCCTCTGTTTTGGAGAAGGCTCAGGTAGACCTGCTTTTCTTGTAGTCTCATTAATTACAGACCCTTTTTGAACCGCCTAGAATTCAGAGCAAATCAGGGTCAGGGTATCAGGTTGTCGCCTGCTTTGACTGTCGTGCCGTAGCATGGACTTTTTCCATGCAGGGTTCACATGCTTGAGACTTGAAACCACCTCAGTAAAGGCTGGGAGGTATGTGTGTGCCTCCACCAGTGCTGCCAGGGCTTTGGCCAAGTCTTGTCTGTGGTTCTGTAACTTCTGAAAGGACTGCAGTCGGGCAAGCAGATGCTGTGCTTTGACCCTGGGATTTTTTTTTCTCTCCAGGCTGATCTTAAACAACTGTACATCAGGCACGCAAGGAACACTATATTGGTTTGATGAGAGCATCAAGAGGCAAAGAGCCAACTTTTATCTTAAGCAGTAGCTGCATTTCTTGCTTCCCTTTCTTCTTGTAATCTATAGCTTCTCTATTTTTTTTTCCCTTTTATTTATTTATTTTATCTTTCTCTAACTGAACTTGGCCCTAGTTATAGCTGATGGATTCTAGCTTTGTGCTGGTCTGATTTTCCCTCTTTAAACTTGCAGACAAATGATGATGTTTAACTCGCAGCATCCTCTGGTTGCTCTCCACTGTCACAACGAGATTAGAGTAATTCATGGGAAAGTAGAAAACCCAGCTGTCTTCTAAGAGGAAAACCGTACAGCAGGCGAAGATGGAGCAGGTTTTGCTGGAGAGCCAGAGCTTCTCTAGTTGTATGCCCGTGTTTAAGCCACGCCAAGCGTACGCTGGATCCTTCAGCATTAGTGGTGGCTTCATGGTGTTCTATATCCGTCCTTTGCTTGTTTTCCTGACGCGGAGTCAACTGGGCACCGTTTCATTGCTGCTGGTTTAAATCCCAGGTTGAGCCGTTTCGTTCCTCAGAAACTAGCGGAAATAACTTGCTGAGATGGCTGCCTAAATAATTTACTCTTGGAGGAGCGTTCTTTATGTGCTCTCTGGAGCGGTGATGAGGAAGGAGGTGTAGGACACTTCTCCTATGTAGCAGCACATTGAAGAACATCTCCACTTCTTTTTCAGTGATACAAACAAATTTTTCAGGCCATCGTCATGTTCTTCTACCTCCTGCCCTGTGACTGATGTGGTCCGTATCATATTATCCAGTGTTTTTCTTCCTGTCTGGAGTAAAAACTGGCCTTGCCTTTCTGGCTGGTGACAGAGGAGCTCCTGGCATTTCCTGAGATGACTCATCTCTTGCCATGTTGATGCATTTGGGATGACTTCGAGCTCTGTGGCCGTTTGGTAATTAACTGGGCATCTTTCTGAAAGGGCTTTCAATAATGACTCCTTGTGACTTCTTTTTTTTCTGTTGAAGTCATTGAGCTGTGGTGATGAGGAACTTTTGTTTGTGGAAAAGGGAGCTTTTGGGGTTTTCCTTGCTGAAGGATTGGTCAGATAATGCCCAGTGGGCTACCGCTTGAAAAGGGGCAGATTTATGTGGTTAAAGCACAGGACCAAGGTTCAAGAGCTGGATGTTTCTGCGGTGCCACGTGTTTTCAGTCTGATCTGTTGACCTCTCTCTGCCTCCCTGGCTCATAGGTACTGTCAGCCCAACGGGGACACTTCTGACTTTGTTACATTTCTTGGGTGATTGATGCCAAAACCACAGTTTCTAGTCTGTCCTGCTGTTTCCCCAGAGAGTTGCTGAACAGGCTTGTCAGCCTGGCGAAGCTCTGGGGTGGGTCATTGGTGTGGTACATAGGGTCTGGTTAAGGACGGGGTTGTGGGGGACCTGGGCCCTCAGCAGCAGGAGGGATCCATGGGCATCAGTCCCCGCAGATGTGCATCGATGTGGAGCAACGTGCCTGCAGCTGCGGAGGAGCTCCACAGCCTTCGTGGGGCTGTCGGCAGCTCTGAGCGCTGACTCTGCATTTCAGTAGGATTTGGGGGAGATCACTTCTCCCGTGGAGTAGACTCTGTGGGATCATGGACCCATATTTGCCTATGCAAAGCGAGCAAGTGTGCTTGTTCCTGGGAGGGAACTGAGGCTGCTCTTGCTCCCATGAATTTATGGCATGTTGCCCACCGTGGGACCTGTCCTGTAAAGGAGAGGGTAGGTCACTGTGATAAAACACCTTGGTCTGGGTGTTGCACTAATTACAATACGTAATACTCAATTAGGGACCACATTACTCAGTCTGGCCGCGGCCCTGCAGGGAGAGCACAGGCGAGGATGAGCTCGTAGTAGAGACTGCACTAGGGGCACAGTGAATTTAGCTAGAGGTGATCTGTGAAGGACCCTTTAAAAATACTGTAAAAAGGTGAGATTTTTGTGAAGGCTGGAGTACAAGGAAATAATATGAAAATTCTATTTATTGTTAATACATGAAAACCCACGCTGAGGTTGAAAACTCATCTTAAAAACTGCTCTTTAAATTATACCCACGTGGTGTTCAAAACATTCTGCTCAACCCTTTTAATTAAAGACTAAACTCTACGAGGCAACTGCTTTGCATCCTTCCTCTCTTCGCTTCCTTGGCTGTTTGCTTAAAACACATTCTCTCTGCTGGGATTGATGACTGAATTCTGCTGCTCCTGCCTCTCCTGAATGCATGGGAGCACTTTATTTTCCGGAGAGAGCATATGCCACAGTGTGGCTTTGCTGTTGAAGCAGTAGGACTTCTGGTCGTTTTGCCCCACCGAGCAGCAAAACCCAACAGGTGCCATGCCCTGACCCTCGGGTGGGTTCAGCCGTGGCCAGGTAAGGTGTCACCCAAAACGCTTTCGCTGCTGCATGTCCTGTTCTCCTGTTTCTGCTGCCAGACTGGGCGCTTTTGGGCCAGGAAGTGATGGTGACCTCGGGGGAGAACGTCACAGCATTGTAGTGTCCCTCTTGTACCAAAAGCATCGTTCCCTTGGGTAAGCATTGATCTTTTTGGGGGTTTTTCCTTCTCATCTGCGATTGTAGGGTTGGTAGTAGCATTGTACGTTGTGTTGCCTCTCCGAGTGCTGACAGCAAGGATGCTGCGGCGGGGTCCTTGCTGTCAGCGCTCGAAAAGCAATCGAAGGCTTTGATGTGTCAGGTCAGCTGAGCTCAGCGTAGCATGAGGGTTCATTTGTGCCACCTAAATAAACAGCGTTTTACCCAGTCAGCTTTGCTTTTCCTGCCTGCTTTGAGAACAGCTAGGGACAGTGTCTCTGAGAACAAAAGGGCAGCACTGATGTGAAGAGACGAGCGAGTCGCTTGTCTATTAGACAAGTGACCATCACAGCAGGACTTGGTGGTGGACCCTGCGCATTGCTGGTGCCCATCCCCTGTGCAAGTGGCAAAGCCCTGTCTGCGGTGTTTCTTGTCCTTGTTAATCCCTTAATGCCTGTTTTCTTCTTAATGCCTTGGGAATGAATGGCATCAGTTGCAGGATCGAGGTTCAAACAAGAGCATCCTAAAAGACTGAGACCATTTTCTCTTGTGAGCACTGTGCATGTACACTTACTGCTGCAGGAGTCGGGGCAAACCACTATAATGAAAAAATCACCCTAATGAACCACTGTGTTCTTGTACACTGTTACAGAAGAATCCCAGAGTGTGTTCAGTTGTGTATTTGCAAGAAATAGGTGGGCAAAAGGGAGCGTAAGTGGCACGGGTGCTCTTCTATCACACCGAAGGAGAGCAATCTCATACTTGCTGTTCAGAGAAGCGGGATGCACCTATATTACAGCTGCAAATCGAAAAGTTGTGGGCAGAAGATTAGGTTTACCAGCCTGGAGAATGCCTCCTGGAATTCAGGTACAGCCGTGCTAATAACAGAGCATTAAAATTTCATAGCTCTTGGTTTTATTGAAAGTCTGAAGCTACTGGAGCTTGTTAGTGACCAGGGGAGGTGGTGGAGGGTCACTGTGGTGACTGGTGGAGCATCCACCAGCATCTCAGTGATGCAGTCTGCTCCCTCCCATGGGTCAGTACCGGCACCTGGATGGTCATGATCCATGGTGGCCCAGCTTTGGGTGGGGGTTCGACCAGATGGAGGTCCCTTCCAATCCTTCCATGGTTCTGCCGGTGAAGTCAGCAGGTGAGAGTGACTCCAGGTGAGCCGGGAAAGTCTTGGCTTAACTCTGCTGCTTTCTGACCGTCCCCACATCGCAGTTGGGGTACCAGATTACATCCCCACCAATGGGTCAATCAGACAGACATCCCATTTCTGCACCGTTGGTACTGCGGGATGTGTTGCACGTTCCTCTTGCCACCCCTTCACCTGTGGACAATGACCAGCCACGGGGAAGCAAAAGGAAGGTCTCTGTGTCACGTTGAGCATCGCGATCTTCTGCTGGCATCACCGGCTGGCCACCGGCCCCGGTTTGAGGTGCTGGTGTTTCCCAGGCCGGGCTGGAGGCGGGAGCAGCAGAGCTGACTGGGCACACTGCATGCCTGCGCTCAGCACAGATCTTCCCAACCGCTCGCTTCGGGGGGTTTATTATTTTTAGATGAAGCAGGAGATGGGAATGTGCTGAGCCGACTCCTAAGACCTGCCAAAAAAAGAATGTCTTTCAGGACTTATTTTAACTTCCAGCCTCGACACAAGGCTGATCTACCTGGGGTTGATAAAGTGATACTGTGTAGGGTCAATAAGACTTTTGTAACACGTGATAAGGTATGAAAGAATATTTCAGAAGTATTAGAGGAGCTCTGTCAGGGCAAACGTCAGGCTGAAAAAATAAAGCAGGTGTTTTGCACCCAGAAAAACATCTAAGTATTAGATTTTTAGTGCTTATTGCTAGTACTAAGCAAGTCTAGGGTACTTCTTATTGTTTAGGGACAGATGATGGCAGCTGCATTTACAATGGGGTTATTAGAGCTCGGTGCATGGCTGGGGGTGCTCCTCTGGATGAGAAGGGCAATGGAAAAAGCTGGAGTCTTGGTGCAAGGAAAGGCAGGGGTGCTGGCTGTAGTGCTCATGGCGTTGGGTATTTTTCATCTGTGCTTCCCTCAGTTTCATGAGCTGAGTGGTCTGAGCGGCATGAGGAATGTGGGACTTCCGCGGCGAGCAGGGCTGGGCATGACACGCACCCTCAGATACGCTCTTTTATTTTTGGCCTTTGCAGCCAGCAGATGAACCCATGGCTTATGAGGTAAAGACAAACACCACAAGCACACCCTTGAGTTATCTTGTGGGGTGTTACTGCTATCATGAAGTACCTTGCAGGGATGTTATTGCAGCGTTTTGCTCCATTAGAAAGACAGCAGTGGAGGGCTGAGGAGGGATACGGCATTTTTGTATTGTATAGTGAGTGTAAAGGGGTTTTTCCACCAGACTAATAAGTTGCATTAAAAGCTTTCAAGACCTGTAAAATCAGGAGTACATTTAAAATAGCTGGAGTAGAGGTAGGTTTTCCATGTAAAACTTCCTGTGTGCTTAATAAGCAAAGCATTAAGAAGTAGTGCTCGCTGTAGCCATGGTGAACCAGGGACAGATTAGAACAGCTGGCAGAGCTGGAGAAGCTGCCTGAGCTTTAGGGCATGCTCAGTCCTTTCCTCAGTCTGAAAAAAGGCAACAAAAATATTTTAAGCAGACTGCCGACCGTGTTAGGCAGGATCTAAAATTGGTGCCCCAGGGCAGTGGTTTGGTTAGGGTGGGAAAGGCTGGTCCATCTCCACGCAGGATGGATGGGATTTATCTACGTCTGTAAGAAGATCTGAGATCCTTGGATCAGTGGCTGATGGGAAACCCGCTGAGATCAATGGGAAAGCATTTGGGATCTCTTGGGTTTGGGGAAGGAGCGTGGGCAGCCTTGTTTATGTCCCGCCTGGCCGCTCCTGCAGCGGACAACTTGCAGGTGTCCCTGGGAGGGGGAGGCTCGGCAAGCTTAGCTTTCTCCTTGGCTATCACTGCTTTGCTTCCATGAGTGAGCGTTCCCTGCCAGAAAAATGTTCCCAGCTAGATTTTTTTTTTCCACTGGCTTTATGGAAACACTGTGCCTTTCTTCTCCTGGCATCCCAGCTGGTGCCTGCCCTTCCTGCGCATACCGAGTCCTCCCTTGTCACTGATAGGGGCTGCTCAGATGCTCTCCGTCAAAACTGGTTTGCATTAGGGGGAAAAAAATACACTTTTATGCAAATTAAAAGTTTGTGGTCCATGGAGAGGCTTCACTTGGTTTTCATGTAGTTTCTTGGAGGAAAGGGAGGGGATGCGTGCAGCCAAAACCCAGAGCCCGCAGGTGCCACCCGGCTGGGGCATGTCCCTCAGGGCAGGATGGGTACTGGCCCCTGGCTCCCCACAGCACCCTGCCCCTGTCTCCAGAGTGGAATACTTGGGATATTTTTTGTTAAATGTTCCAGGATTTTTTTTTTTTTTTTAGAAAATTAATCTTCAGGGAAGTTTGGGGGGGGGGGGGGTTGGTTTGTTTTTATGTTGTGAGATTTTTTTTTTTTAAGCCACCTTTGCTCAGTGCCAGCCTGGCATTGGGCATGAAAGAGATGATGTGCTTTTTAGCTGAATTTCCTAGAGAAATGGAGCTGCTGCAACTTGCATGACTATCAGGGAGACTCCTCCATCTCCAAGTCAGGGAGATTTCCAGCCTCCTGGCTAATCCCAGCCAGATTTGACAAAGGAGTAGAGGTCTGAGACGGGCAGTTCCAGCAGATTTCCCAAGGACAGGTAATCAGAATAAATGAGAGACCCTCCATGCTGCTGAGGGAACTGCAAATAATTAGATTATTGAATATCAGAGAATTTATATTTATGAGTGGCAGAAAATAGGTTTCATAAATTGTGGTGCTTGTTTCCCTTTACCTTTTTAATGAACAGAATCACTTGTTTATAAAAGATGCTTAAAGGACCCTGCGTGCACCACTTATTTAACGGCTTGTAGTGAGCCTTGATGGGAAAGTGACCTAGTTCAAGTCCCCAGAGGCTACTGCAATAAAAATGATTATGAATAAAAATACTTCTATCACCATATGGCAGTTTCAGGCATTGCACACATACATAGTCTGAGGCCGTTTTGTCCAGAAATGGTGAGGTTTCTCTTAAATAAATCTGTCTAGCAAACGCAGAAGAGGAGGGGATTGCCGTTATTAGTATTCTTCCCCGGGAACTGGCTGCAAAATCCTTGGTTGCTGGAAAGGGGAGGATGGGTTTTGTTCTGCAGGCTGCCCTGGTTAATGTGCTTTGGGGAGCTGAAATCCTCCAATGGAACAGAATCCGTTTTGCAGGTGCAGAGCACTTTACTTTTTCCTTATAAGCCCAAGCAGAGATTTAATTGCTGCTCTCCAGAAGTGCAAAACAAGAGAATGTAATAATTAGAGCTGTCAGGGTGTCCTTTCTTTTATGCTGATGCTGACATTAGCTGGTTCAAAGCCTATTTTTAACCTCCGCAGCCTTGAAGACTTACTGTGTATTTTCAGTCTGGCTTTATTTGTTTCAAACTTTGTAAATTTTAAGTAACCTAGGTTGGAGAAGGTCAGGAGAAAGATGAAAAACTGGATGAAAATAGGAAGGAAGCATGAAAAATGAACCAAATTAAATTAAAAATATGTTGATAATTTACGTCCACTTTACAGTGAGTGTGTATTTTTTTTTTTTCTTTTTATGAGCCTGCAAAATTCCTACTAACTGGAAGCTAAAAAGTCTCAAAACATAAAGCACCAAGCTCCTGCTAAGATAAATATTGTGTGTAACGTACCTTCAGAGAATGCCCTGGATACTCCAGACAGCAAGAGGGCAGTTTTTCTGCTTAAATAGTCCTGGTTTTATCAAACTTCATCCCTGACCCCTCGGGGGGAGTTACCCTGATGAGCCAGCAGCCGTAGTAGCACTGGTGGGAACCAGGTAGGATGTGCTGTGCTGATTCAGCACTTTGTGTATTTTATATATATGCACATACGTGTGTAGGTATATACATAGGTGTGTGAATATGTTCATATATATACAGAGCATTGAGCGCAACCTGCTGCTGCCCTGCAGCTTTACTGGGCTAACGGGGAGCCGCTGGTTTTTACTGGAGAAGGCTGAGCTGGTGGAGATGCATCTGCACGGGGTGCTGAGGGCTTCACAGCAAAGGGTCTCTTCTTATCCTGGATGGATATCCCAGAAGGGCACACTGAAGCTGGGGTTTCTCGGGATGTCGGGAAGGTCACAGCCCTTTGGGGCTGGTTAAGCACCTTCTTTAAACTGAGGCGGGGATGGAAGAATAGTAGTGCGGTTGCATGGTCTCGCCAAGTTCGTGCCAGAATGGGATGCTCAGACAGTCTCACCACATGGCTTGGCATATATAGGTTTTCCTCGATCTGGCATTTAATTATATTTTTTTTGGCACCCGTCAGTGCTGTGAGCAGTACCTGGAGGCTGTGGGGAGAGGTGGGGGTGGTTGGCTGTTGGAGGGCTCCTCTTGGACCCATCCGATGGTAGGGTGGACCCTGCCACATTGCTGGGTTGGCAGTCGGATCTCGTTTCCTGTAGCAGGAGAATCCCAGCAGAGGCGGTGGGGGTCTGCATGGTGGTGTATTAGCCCACCCGGTGTTACTGGAGAGCACAGAAGGTGGTGGTTGCGACAGATTTGTCATATTTTTTTAGAGTTTCTTGGCATGGATGTCTCATTCTCTGCTCGCCCTGCTACTTCCTGGTGGATGGATTAGAGGTGGTGCCATCGCTGCTGGCCCTTATCTCCTGCGAGGCATCGACATCCAAAATATGGATTTTTAATCCTAAAATTACAACCTGCCCTTTCAGAACACAAAATCAGTTAATCTCCAAATAGCTCCCCAGCCCCTCGTCAGTCGCTTTGCGCTGTTACGCTCTCAGCAAAACCTTTATCCGGGCACTAAAGCGTGAATGTTAAATATACCCGCTGTTTTGCTAAGCCGGCTCTGAGCCTGCAGACCCCGGAGAAGGATGGGGTAGCGTTTTTGTGAGCCCTCCAAGGCTGCCACCCCCGTGTTACACGTGGGAGGAGGAAGCGCCGGAGGTGTGTTATTTGGGGGAAACCAAGTGAGCTGCGCTGGGTTCGGTGCTGCCCCGGCGAGATGCTGGGTTCTCCTGCCCCAAGCCTGTTGGCCAGTGCTGTTAGACCCCGCAATCCTGCTTTCCTCTTACATGGGGGAAAGAGAGGTCGGAGTTACTGGGAAGCACTGATGTAAAATCTGGCTGGAGAGCCAGGGTGGAAAACATCATCCCATGAGGCTGGCCCGGCTGTAGTTTGTATTTTGTAACCACAGTTGAAACAGGCTCCCCCCATAATGAGCTCAGTTACTTGCCCATCAGGAGCGCCGTGTTTCTAGAATCTCTTGAGTTTTGGTTGTTTTTGTTACCAACTTTTTATGAAAGAGCAAACTAGGACTGTGCTATTAAGATAACTGATTTTGGTGTTTTTTAATTCTCCCCTGGTAGTTGGGAACCAAATGTGCGTTTCTGCAAGCGCCAGAACTAATAAACCTGGTTTCCTTTGTATTTATGTCTCTTGGTTGATTGAGTACTTCCCTAATTAAATTAGGATTCTATTATGTCTGCTTATACCTATAGTCTCTCCCTCCCATTACTTCTCTGGCAACACAGAGGCTGCTATAATTGACTGGAGAAAGGGGCCGGTGGGATTAAAAGCTGTTGGAGATAAACCTCACGAAAGGCTACGTCCAACCTCCTTCGCCACCCAGCTGCCCATTTCCGTGAAATTGGTAGAAAATAATTATCTTTGATGTCTTTGAAGCTACCTAATAGCGTTAAAACTCACAGGCAGGCACGCATGCATGCACCCACACAAGTCGGATCTCTGGGTCAGCGTGTTGCCAAAGAAGCTGGGATAGAAGGGTGGAGGGATGGTGTCTTTTCGGTCCAAGCCAAGCACTGAGGATTTTGGGTTGCGTGCTTTGCTTCGGAAGGCAAAGAATGTGTAAGGTCAGCATGTTGAAGCGTGGTTTGGCAGTTGTGAAACGGCACGGTGCTTTGTGCACTTGTGCTTTGGCAGCCCTGTATATAAGGGAAATTGGCTTTACAAGCAAATGCTGGGGATTTTGGGTGCCAGCTTCCCAAATGTGCTCTGTTCCCAGAAAATCAGGCCTGTGCTTTGGAAACTGAGTGCCTGGGGTAAACCGTACTGATTTTGGGGCAGGAGACCCTCCGCACTGAGCCTCCTGGGGGTCTCCACGTTGGCGCATCCAGGGTGTTGATGTGCATTTTGGGAGCCCTTACCCCGGGGAGCATCGCAAGAGCCTTCAGTAGAAATGTGCCTGGTACAAGACTTTGGGGAGCTCTGTCCCATAACAGGGTTGAGAAGACAAGTTAGTAGGTTGAAGGGTGGTGTGAGATACTCTTCTGCACGCTACAAAAATCCTGGGATGGTTATAATTCTTGCTGGAAATCATTCTTCAGTCTGAAATGCTAGGTCAGGTTGGTGGTTTAGAAAAGACAGGAGAATCGAGCCCTTGCGTGGCAGATAAACACATGCGTATAATAATCTGGATTAAGAGGTGGCAGCAATGCTCAATTAACCTTTTTTTCAAAACAAAACCCAAAATTCCAAGAAAACCAACACAAGGGTGTGGAAAAACCTTAGGACTGCGACAAAAAGTGAGTTGTCTGAGAAATGTGAATCTTTGTATATATGGCAAGATGGTGGAATTGGTTAATACTGGTAATTGCATAAATAGACAGTGTTCTCAGCCCAACTTTTTGGCCTTTTTTGAAAGTATATATATTCTTCTGCAGGATGGGATAATTTTTCAGCATTGGAATTGCAGTTTGTTCATTCCTCATTAACTAAATTAGATGTACTGTTGCTTTTCTGAATTACTGGGGTTTACTTCGCATTCTTTTAGGTGCTTTTAGATTTATTTTGTGTCCATGTGCCACAATCGGAGAAGTATGGGAGGGGGAAAGGAGGAATCTTCCTACCAGCCCCGTCCTTGCACCCCCCTTGAGACAAAACCACGGGTGAGTGGCTTTGACCAAGTCCTCTGGAATCCTTACGGGATAGACACCTTACTGGGTGGGTACTTGGTGTTGGATGGGTAGCTCACCATCTTACCAGCACCACAGGGGAAGAGGAATCGGGGAGAAGCATGGAAAGGGAGGGAAATGGAAATAATGAAGATAAAGGGGAGAGGAGGAAGGCAGTGAGGGCTCACGGGGCTGCAAAAGCTGGGGACCAGCAGCTTTCAAACGAAGCCACAGGAAACTTGAACTTGTATTTTTAGGGACACTTGGGTTTATATGTTACTGTAAATAACAGGTTTGGGGGAGGAGGGGAGAAATGACTGCTCTTCCTGCCGCCTGCTCTGCTAGGCTTTGTTTCACTTCTGCTTTCTTTCCTCCCGACCTCAGCGTTTGCAGGGCAAGGGGTGTTAGCATCCTCCCACCCCATCATTCCTGGCCCCTGTCCCTGGGGTGGCAGAACATTGCCAGGGGCACGCGAGCCCCCACGTACTGCGTGGGGTGGGCAGGGACCCAGCCTGTCTCCTGGAAATCTTGTTTATTCAGCCAGTTGTTGAATAGCGATTTACCAAATCGGCAGCCTCTGGACACCTGACCAGGTTTGCTCTATGTCAAAGGATGCTCCTTTATGTTTCTAAGTCACTGCCTTTCAAGCAGCTCGCTGCTCGGAGCAGAAGGGCAAGGGCTGGTTTGATCCCATTTGCACAGAGTTGTTCAGGAAAACAGGGTGCTGGTGTTTGGAAGCATAGCTGTGATTTTGACCTGTTCACTAAGCTTTCAGAAGGAGAAATGATTTCAGATTTCCTCAAAGTAATTTCAAGCTGTCTAGGAGTTTCAGGGGAGACCAAGATCATCTTTTCTCTTGTCACATCAGGTGCCTTTCACTTCTTCTTTCTGACTTATTTTTTAGCAGAACTGGGACACATTTACATTAAATCACAACATTGTGCATTAGTTTTGTTGAGGCAGGTTTTAAGAGCACTTTTAAAACACTCTTTTCCCCCCATCAGCATTTAAGACAGGACTGCAAGGATGACTTTTATTTATCATCGGCCTAAACCTTTACAGGAGGGACGGGACCATCGTTTCGGAGCACATTAAGAGCCTGATACAGATGGCTTTTCCTGAGCATGTGTAAGGAGCTTTTCCCACGCTGCAAGTGCTGCTAAAATCTCTTAACAACTATCCTCCACGATCATGAAACCCAGCTCCCTGTCAACCTTTCCTACGAGGGGCCGCCTGGCTTGGCCATCATTCAGGTCAGCTTAGTGGTGCCTGATCTCTTCAGGTGGATCTACATCTACACAGAGGTGGTTTATCCCCTCCTTATTGCCATTTATCTTCAGGGTAGGTTTTATTTGCTGAGTCCCATTTCTTTCTGGTCTGTCACATTAATACTTTGAGATCCCACGGAGACAAGGAAAGATATTGCAACAGAAATTTTAGGGGATGCATGTGGGGTGAACAGAGATTGGATTTATTGAAATCTCTGGTTCTTCTTGATCTAAAAGGTGCTGGGAACAGCAGCCTTCGGGGAATACTTCAGCCCATCTCTTTCAGAGATGGGTAGGCATTTGGAAATCTGGAGGAGGGAAATAAAATGCGAAGAAAAAAAAAAAAGAGACTTCTAGCACAGGTACCTAATCTAGTCCAGAGATTTGCGTTTCAGAAGTTTTGACGAGGGCTCATTCTTTTGTCTGAAATTACTCATCTTCCTTTGTTCAAAGCGCTGGAGGCTCACGGCTTGTAGGCACTGATGAGCTGTGGCTCCTGCAGTCATCTCCGGTGCCGTTGCTGGAGCCGCTGGTATTGCCAGCGACCTTGCTCCTGTCACATCACCACTGTGAGCATTAACCGCAATTATTCCCTTGTCATTAAATAGCCAGCATGGATTTGTTATGGCGTTGTGGGCTCTCTGGAGTGAGCTTGGTTGCGGGCAGCGTGGAGAGAAGCTGAAGTTAGGTTGGGTTCAGCCAGCCTTCCTGGGTGAAAGCCAGTCCTTGTGGCTCGGTGGGAGGGAGCCAGGCCTCTGGCATCCTCTGTGGTGCTGGCACCCTCTTGGGCTCTCCAGCTGTTTGCATCAAGGGTTTTAATCTTACTTTTGCCAGGTCCTGTGGGAAAAATCTTTTCACTCTGTGACAAGGCTTCCCCGATTAAAACCATTAGCAAAACCATAGTTTCCCTGTTTGCAGAGCCACCTTCAGCACTAGAGGGGGGTTTGGTGCTTAACTCTCATGGGCTGTTTGTTTTCCCTCCGATGCCACCCAGAAATTAGGTAATAATAACTTCGTTTTGTCTGTTGCCCTTCGTATTTAGGCAAACCTTCCCCCGATCTTTGATAAATGCTGGCAGCTCACCGTGTGCCCTTAGGAAGCGGTGCTCTGCTGGCAGAGCTGTCTGAGGCCAGGGCTGAAGCCTGCAGAAGCCTGAGTCATCTCGTAAAGAAGATCAGCTTTTAATTACGATTTCCAGTGCAGTTTTTAAGCAGTTTTGTGGAAATGCTGTGTTAGGAGCATTTAAATTAGAAATGTAAAGAAATTGTGCCTTTTTTTTTTTTTTTGTAAGGCTGCTGGAAAAATGAAAGCCCTCTGCTATAGAAAAAGAAAGTAAGTAAGAATTTAGAGTGCTGTTGTTTGAAGGTACAAATCAGGGCCCTAATGCATCTCCTTATATTCCTAAACATGCTTCTGTGCCATCGTCGAGGCAAGGCTCTGGAGCCTTTTTGCAATGGAGCATCAAGCATTGCATCATTGTTATTGGGGTAGCTGCGGTGTTAATTTACACCTTTTATTGGGGGGCGAAGTGGAATGGGGAAGAGCCTGGTCTCTTGCCCAAGGTCGAGTGCAGTTGGTGGGGATCCAGGAATAGCGCACAGCTGCTCAGCACGGCCTTGGCCCCTCTTCCCGGGAAACTGGCCCACGCCGTGCATTGCCGGCTCTGCTTTCCCTCCCTCCTCGGAGTTTAAGACTCCGTAGTGTACTTAAAAATCAACATTAACTTAATTGAGGCTGTAATATAAAGGGATTTTATATGGCCTGTTAAGTGTACTAAAGCTCAGCCCCAGCTGTGGGGCTTCAAGGAAGTGGGAAAATTGGCAGGTTGCTTTTTTTTTTGTTCTCCCTGGAAAAATTCAGGGAGGCCTTTCCCTGCTCCTGTGCATCGGAGGATTTTCACGTATCACCTTTGCCTGCTCCGTCACGGATGCCTCGACCCTGAATACCAGCTGTCAAAACCACCTGCAGTTTTGTTCTGCAGCCAGCTCTTGCTGCTGGGAAAAATCTTGAGTTTTTAATATGAATCTGGTTGTAACGTATTGTTGGCTTTGAGTGGGTATCCAATGTTGATCCTGCTGGGAAAGGGCTAAAAGCCTGCAGTGGCCCTGGAGGGGTGGCATGTTGTCCTGGGCAAAGGTGATGGGGCAAGCGGGTGACCTGAGCTGCCTTTAGGGAGGAGAGAGAAGCAGCCGGTAGAGAGAGATGCTTATAAAGCGATATCTTACCCTTTTCCTTCTCTTAGTCCAGCTGAAATCACAGGTTCGTGGTTTGATTGGGTGCAGCACGGGGCCTTGGTTCCTTCCTGACGTGCCCACAGCACGGCATCGTCCGGGCGAGGTTCGGATTAGCCATGGATGAGGTTTCACGCCGAGCCTTTCGGATTTCCACTAAGATCTTTATCCAGTGGAATAAAAGGCCATCACCCCCTGCCCATATGTGTTCTCCCTGCAAAGCTGCAGGCAGCCTCCGAGCTGCCCACGTTCCGGCAGGCGCCCTGCCTGCAGGCAGCTTTTCGGGCTGCTTCGAGAGCTTTTTTGTCCGCTTTGTTTCACTTTGCAAATAACAGCGAGTAATATCCGTAGCCTTCAGATGGTTCCTTTAAACTGTGCGGCATCGATTTGTGTCTGTACATGTTATTTCTCTGTAAATAGGAGCCGTAATGGCTAGATAGCCCTCCTGCGAGGATAACCGCGTCAGGCAGTGGCTGCAGTGCCTTAATTACCAAATAGCGACGCGCTGCGCCCGTGCTGGACTGGTCCCTCGCGTCCCCACTGCTGGGACACTTGGTCCTTTCTGGTCTCCTCCCACCCGTTCCTGAGACGTATTGTTCCCATGCAGTCCCTTGTACCGGTTTAAGCTTCCCCTGCTAATCCCAAATCCTCCTCCTTTCCTCCCAGCTTTCAAATCTCCGGCTAAAGCCTGCCCCTCAGCTGCGCGGCCTGCTGCGAGGCTGGATGGGGATTGGGTGCAGGGCTGGGGCATTTCTGCTGCTTTGTGGGGTCTTTTAGGGCTCCCTCCTTTCCCAAAGGGGCACTCGCACCCCAGTTTCTCCATTTGGCAGAGAAACGAGGACCGCTGAGCGCTCAGTATCCCAGGAGGAGGGCCCTCTGCCAAGCAGGGGCAGCACAGTGTTACCCTCGGGTGCGGTGAGGTCCGTTTTGCAGGTCTGTTGGGAAAGGTGGGGATCTGGCCATCTTATTTCTTGATAGAAAACCTTTACCTAGCCAGTGTAAGGGTAGGAAATTCCTGCTTGAGAGGGGAGGCTTGGAAAGTGAGAAGCTAGAAAAAAAAAAGCAATTTAATCTGCTGTTCGAGACTGATCCTAACCTGCAAGGCTGGCTTAGAAGGTGAGACACAGTGGGGCTGTGCAGCAGCAGACCCAGAAATCCCATCTTTATCCCAGATGAAGCAGCTAGTGCATGTGTGGCATGCATCAAGCAAACCCCCCTTGCCAAAGGAGGTTTGGATTGGATATTAGGAAACATTTGTTCACCCAAAGGGCCGTCAGGCTTTGGAAAGGGCTGCCCAGGGAGGTGATGGAGTCACCATCCCTGGAGGGATTTGAGACATGTGGATGAGGTGCTGAGGGACATGGTTTAGTGGTGGGCTTGGCAGTGCTTGCTTAACGGTTGAACTCGATGATCTTAAAGGTCTTTTCCAACCTGAAAGATCCTGTGATTTTGTGATTCTATAAGCATAAAGGGTCTGCATGTCATTTCTTGGGCTCCCTTTTCCAAGAAGCATTTCTAAAATTTTCCTACCCTATACCTGACTTGCTTAAAGCAGTGGACAACATGAAAGTCTTGTTGTAGCCCTGTACAGCCAAATTAGTATGTATATCACATAGCATTGCTCTAGGCATGGCTGAGTGTTTTAAATCAGTAGAACACAGGCACTACAAAATGTTTATTGACTACTGACAGTAAGTGACTTGGAGCAGGGTAGGATGGACAGTAAGTTGTCAAGACTGCTCAGGGCAGACAAAAACCCTGAAGGCAACTCTGGATAAAAGGGTGTGATGCCCGTCTGCCTTCAAGTATGTGAGGTCTAAAATTGATATTTGAGCTGACATAGATAAAAACGTGCAACACTAGGTCTGCAGTATCTTGGCTTAAAGTCACTGGGCTCAGGGGAGCACCTCAGCCCTCCATGGCACTACATGTGGGGTTACTTATGTCATTGTCATGCTTATTTTCCTAATGCTAAGGCCTAAGTCACCCCAAGAGGTATATGTGAAAGCTTCTGGCAGCTGTGGCATTTTATCCTAAGCCCCATGAAACGTAAGTACCTTTATCAGCTTGCTGTTCTTCTTTCTACCCCTCTGAGACAGGGACTTGGAGTCATGCTTATGAGTGATGAGTGTATGAAGCCTGAACATATGGATTGGCTCAGATGCCAGTCAACCTTGCCAGGTGGTCAGGAGTCAAGGTGGTTAGACCTGAGCTGATCCAAGTGTTAGCAGGAGTGGAGAGACCCAATGAGTGAGGCAGTGGAAGGGTGGTAAGGGTGGCTTGCTTAGAATTGGGTCAAGGTACCAGACAAATGTCCTGGCTCCTGCTGTGCAGATTCAGCCATTGTCAGCAGTGGGACTGGATCTGAGAAGTTCAGCCCAAATTTCTCCTGGATTTGGGGCATTAGGGTTGGTGCACGGAAGAACCCGGTGGTCTTGTGTTCAGGCTCCTTTCTGCAAGCTGAGACGTGGGGCAGGTGGAGGTGAAAGAGGCGAGAACCACACTTAACTGCTTTGATACCCACTCTGTCTGGTTGTTGAAGCTGGCGAGATCTAAGGTAGCACCCCAGGAGCTCATCCTGAGTCACCATCTCTGCAGGGAAACATGGGGCCATGGGGGGATGCAGCAATATCGTGCTGAAGGCTGAGACAAAAGAAATACTGCCCTGTGGTTATGTGGAAACAGAGGGAATGGGAAAAGCTTGGACTGGGAAAGCAGGCTGGGCTGCTCAGTCAGTTTGGGTAATTCTTGTGAACATGGACACAGTCGTTTTATACCATTGGCAATGCAGTGAAATGCGATGGAAGCCCTTCATGGAAAACCATTGACAACCACAGAGTTAAATTTCCTGGATTAAATGGTTGGGAAATCCCTGAAAAGAGATTTGGGCTTTCCTTCAGACTCGGTTTTCCTTACACAGGGACAAAAGGATACCCCAAACCTCCATCAGCTTTAGATAACGGATACCTCGGTGTTAGCTGGCAGCCCCACGGCTGTCCCCTCCGCCCGTGCCGTCCATCCGTGCTGCCAGAGAGGATGCCGAGCACCCGGGTTCACGGGAGGTGGCTCTCCCTGCTGTTTGTCAGCTGAACAGCCACCTTCCACTTCACATGCCACTTCCAAAATTGGATCTTGCTACTACGAAACCAGAGCCGAAGTCAAGCAGATGGCACTGAAGAGGTGTTCCGAGAAACCACGTTTCCGTCAGCGTGTGTAGTGTTTTTTCTACAGGGGCCATTTTTTTAACTCAGCTGCTGTTTCCCAGACAGTTGCTGATGTGGGGTGTGGATTAAAGAGCAGGTGGAACTTCACGTGTTGAAATGCAGCTGCTTAACGTGTGGCACAGATAAATGGGTTGCCAAAAGCCGGAGGAGACCGAGGGATACCTACGCCTGTCCAGCGTTCTGGGATGAATGGCCATGGGAGGCAGCAGCATGCATTTGCGGGTATTAAGCCCTGTCTGTCCTGCAGCAGGGAGCATGTTAGGAGCAATCTGTTTTGAAGGGGCTGTTTTCTCTACAAATGCAGAAGGAGCAGCAGCCCTGATGTGGTGGAGACCTGGCTGGTGCCCCAAGGTGTTGCAAAGCTCTGGGCACAGCAGCTTGCTCCCATGAACAGCCCCGGTAATGACAGTGATGGGCTTGGAAAGCTCCCTGGTGCCCTGGGATGGCCATTCCTTTATCCTGCACAGAGCCAGCTCCACCTGTGATGGGAACTAGTGCCCTGGAGTTGGTGGGGTCATCCTGGAGTTTGGGTTTGAATGCCAAAACGGGTGATTGCAGATGGGAAATCTCCCCAGAGCACTCCGGATCTGGACCAGGTTTGTGATGGTCCCCTGCTACATGTCAAGCAGTGGGGATCTGCAGGAAGGTGGTATCCCCATTGGTGGGATAGCTTGGTCATCGGAGGGGGGCTGTGTCTTCCTTGGGCCACCCTTGAGAGACAACTGTCTCGCTGTAGAATACTGGGTGGTCCCGGCACACGTGGGCAGCGCCGTTCCCTCCACATCCCAGTGCTTCCCACTGGAAGTAGCGACCTGCTGCTGCCGTCGGAGACGTGGCCTGTGTGAAAAGGTGCCTTGTGGGTCTCCTGAACGGAGGTTCAGTTCTAGTTATGAATACCGCAGTGTTGAACAGGCAGTGATGTGAAACAGAAGCACAGTGGGGGTGTTAAAGGGTGGTAATAACATGGCTGTCATGAACTCGTGTTATTGGGAACAGACTGTACTGCCTCTTTTAGCTGTAAAAACGTGCGCTTGCCGAGAAGCAGAGGAGACGGGGGCAAAGGGAAGGACGGGCTGTGCGGGAGAGGAAGGAGCGCCCTCCCTGCCCCGGGGCTGCGGGCGATGCTCCCCTCCGGGATGGGGCTGCCCCAGTGCTGGGAGCTGCCATGTGGGATCTGTGTGTGCCGGGGGTGCTGGAACAAAAGCAGAGCTCCCAGGGGGGCTGGGAAAGTTGCAAGGGGTCTGGTAGTAACCGTCAACATCCCTTTCCTCCTCCATCCTGCTGGTGCTCATGTGAATCTTGCTACCTTCAGTGTGGGACCAGCTCTGGGGATATCTTCTTAAGGCACTGTTTTTCTTACTTTTATACATTCGTCTTTGTCAGGAACATCTCTCCTTAGTCCTTTGGTGCCTTAGGTTTCCGTAGGCTGCTCCTCTCGGTGTATTTTGTTGATCTCTTACCTGTGTACTCCATGCTGTTATGCTCAGTCCACTCATCTGCCAGCCTTGACCTGCTCTTGTTGAGGCTTTGCCCTCCTGTTAGGATCATGGCGTTGGTTCCCCTGCCCTGGGAAAGCCCTGCCTGATGCAAAACCATCTTGAAATCTAGTCGTTGAGCCTACAGCTTCATGGGCAGAATCTGTGCACAGTCCTTCGTGTGAACGTGAAGCAGCTCCACAACCCCCCATTGCCCGTTTGCTGGTGTGAGAGGATGCCGATGCCACAGAGAGGGAACTGAGTGCTTTTCCCTGGATGGGAATTAGAAAAGGTGAAAGCCACATCCCGAGGACCTGTCTACAGAAACTTCTGGAAGGGTTTGGGATCTCTGATGCTGATTTAGGACCTCTTACGCTGATGGTTTTATCCATGGAAAAGGGAAACCTCTCCGTTCTTCCCGAGCTGAAGGAGGGCTAGTGTCTCCATCCTCTTCAACCCTCCGGTGTGATAGGGGATGGCATGAGTGCCAACATGGGCGTAAGGGATGTGTTTCCCTTATATATAAGGGAATATGAGATTCCAGTCTTCCTCACCTATGTGCGTGTTCTTCTTGAAGATGAATAATATGCTAATTTAACAATTTAGCTTGTTAATCTAATAATCCTGCCTTCTTTACTTAACGTCAGACGTATTGTGGAGCTGCAGTAATGGAATTGCAGCTCTCCCAGCTGCACAGCCCTGATCAGAGCTTGGATTGATACAGAGGATTAGAAATATTTCAGTCCAAAGGTCGGCTTTGTTCGGTCAACACAGGGCATTAGCTTGGCCCCGTGCAATTAGGGATGTCTGCGCTGGGAAGGGATTTACGGCTTTCCAAGGGGAAGCTCTGGATGTTCAAGCCAAACTGAAATACTAATGAAAACGCCCAGCTGAGAAGAACCATCCCCCACAAAAAAAAAATCCACTCTATTTATTTTTGTTCTCTTTGAGTTTTTTCAAATGTTTTCCAGGATTTTTTTACTTCTGAAAATGTTGGAAAAGATGACAGGTGTAGGGGAGGATCGGCTGTGAGTAAAACTTGTGCTTGTCCTGCTTGCTGGGCGTGGTGGTCTGCTCTCCAAAAGCAGCCCAGGAGGTGGCAGCGGGATGGCGAGAGGGAGAGAGCCGAGGATGAGGTTTGCAGGGAGCGTGTTGAAGCCACGGGGAGCAGAGGGTGTTTTGGGTAGCCCCATGAGCAGGTCGAGCTTGCCCCAAGTGTAAAGAAGTCAGCCACATCCCTTCATGCCTTGGGGCAGTGGGGTAGCTCCGAAACTCTCACAAAGCTGTTTGTGACCCCAAGAAGTGATGGAGAGTGTGCTGTTGGAGGGAAATGCACTGCCATTGTGGTCGTGCTGTTTCCCTCAGAAAGGGCTGAGGTTTTGCTGTAATATTTGGCTGAAAGGAGGCGAGATGGGGCTGTGAGACTCTGGCGAGGGCGAGGACCTGGACCCCAGTCTGCTCATCCTGAGTTCCCGCTGGCTCGAACCTTCCCTGCCAGTAGCTGGGGTTAAGTGCAGGCAGGAACAATAAGGTTTGGCCCATGCTCGCTGTGTTTTAATCACACAGATATTTTACTCCTTGTTAAAATAAACATCTTCCCCGTCCTGTTCTATGACTCACTTTTTCTTATGCTGACCTGATATTTAGAGTATCTGATGTTTTAATTACCTTCTCAGAGGCGTGGGTTTATTTCAGGTATGTTTGAAGGGATGTGTAAACCAAGTGCAAAGCACGAGTACATAACTTACACAAACAGCTTCTTTTGGAGATTGCTGAATTTTCACACTAGGATCAAGCCTGGTTTTCCATCAGTAAGTATTTTAGCCTCTTAAACTAGTTGAGAAGGGGGATTTGGCACCCTCAAGATTGTTTTCAGTGGGAAACACAGTACGGAAACGTGCCTGTAGTCTCTAAAACCACAAAGACCAAATCACACCAGGTGCTATTAAATGGTCTAATTTACTGCAGGATGGCAGTGGGGATGCACAGCTCCTGTTGGAAGGCAAAGTTCCTTCTCCCAGGAAAAACTGGATGCAATTTTCAGTGCATTAGTGCTAAAGTGCCTTCATGCTAAAAATCTTGTACCGAGTCCCTGAGTTACCTTGAGCTACAGGAAAACAAGGAACGGGCAGGACTTGAGCAAGGGACCTGCATGGAGTTCTGGCCCATCCCAGGAGAGCTCCACTGCAGAAGGTCTGGGATGCAGATGCGGCATCCGAAGGAGAATTAGACTGACCAGTGAACACTTTGATGGTGTGCCTGCAGAAGTAAGGCTTGACAAAGAGTTTGTACTAGGTCGTGCATGTCAACAATGGTATGTTAACTTAGAAAAATGAACGGATGAAGTCTCACCTGGCAAAATCTTTGCAGTGCCAGTCCGTTCCTGCTGTAGGAAGGGCGTGCGTGTGCTGGAGTTGGGGGTGTTGAGGATGTGCTGTCACATGGCGTGGTTTAAGGCAGGAGTTGGCCAGTGGAAAGGGCAGTTGTTGGGTTGCTGGCATCAGCTTGGTATTTTAACTGCAACAAAAATGTAATGGAAGAAGATTAATTGGGAGACTTCCATCCTGCAAAAGTGATAATACTCAGACTTTTATGAGGCTTTTTGTCACTTGTCTCAGTGTATCGAGATTTCCATATGGAATGAAGCGCTCCTTGGGTTGTATTTTCTTAGCGGTGAGGTCTGGTCCCAGCAAGGCTGTTCCTGTTGGAATTTCAGCAGTGCCTTGCCAAAGCACCCTAATCCCTCCTATTTAATATTTACATGTTACATGACTAGAGCAGTGCAACATGGCTGGATCCCAAGTGTTTTGCTTTGAAGTATCAGACCTGCAACAGGATTACTCCATTAATGCCTGCTGTGGGGACTGTGTATGCGTGGGGGGTTGGAGGCTGGGTGCCCTGGCTGGGAGGTTTAAGAGATGATGCTCTGCTCAGCTGAAGGAAGAGGGACCTCTGCCTTTCTCAAGAATATGACAGTTCTGGTCGTGTCCTGCCGTCCCACCAGGCATGTGTTTTGTTGAATGAATAGGAGCAGACAGCAGAAGCTAAGTAAATGTGGTGGGATGCATTTCTGGGTACAGAAATTGCAGGTTTTGCTTAAAGGTGAAATCCATGCTTATGCAAGCAAAATTTCTAAAAAGCAACAATCAATCATCTTTCTGTCCTTAAAATGTGGACTTGAATTTTGGGCTAGGATAGGCAGTTTTTGTGTAGAAAGGCTGATATTGAGGCCAGGGCTTACGTGTTTAGTAAATACATGGTCTGAGTGCATCAGCTGATGTTTAAAAGTGTTTACCGATATTCCCATCCTGTGTCGGTCCATTACACTTTATGGAGTGTGAGGACCACAACCTTTGAAGAAAAAACTTGTGGTGCCTTTTCATTTGCAGAAATTAGTCTTGATGTTGAACATTATCAAGTTAGTGGTAGTTGATATAACGTTTCGAGAGTAATTAGGAGCATGAATTTATGCTCAGATGGATGTTTAATTAAAAACTGTGGCAGCTTTGAAGTTCACGCTTGAATAATCTTGAGGCTGAAATGTGGGTTTATACCCAAGTGAACCTTGACAGCAGATCTGGAGAGGGGGAAAATGCTTTAGTAGCTCCAATTTCCTCCCATTTGTTTTATGCCATCATGGCATCTGTAACGGTGCCTAATTTATGAAGATGATCGGTTCAGCCAGGACGTCACGTAGCCAGATGCAAAACCCGCTCTGGGGAAAGGAGGAGTTGGAGGATATTTGTGTATTTGAGACCTCCAGGAGCTGTACCCCAGGTGATGCTGTCAGCGGTCCTTCAAACCTTGCGGTGCTTCCTGTGAGCAGCCAAAACGGGGCGATCAGAGTGCCTCCTGGAAATCTCTTCTCCTTGAACTTCTAGGGATTCAGTCGCTGCCCTGTGTGAGTGGGGAGGGAGAAGAGGGTAAGCATGTGCTTGTGTCCAATGCAGGGCTGGTGGTGGGATGCTGGGGCTCAGGGAGGGTGCCGGTCCTCACATCGCTCACTCGTGTGTACGAACAGCTGGAAGCAGCTCACCCTGCCACCGACAAGTGGAAAAAGCCTGAACAAAGCCAGGAGGGAAGGAAGGCGAGAAGACAAAATGTTATAGGTTGCTGAAGAGCAGATCAGCGCCTTTTCGCAGGCAGGCAGATGACCGAGGGCTGTTGGCATAGAGTATTAAGCAGGTAGGAGGCAAGGAGGGCATGGGGAGCAAGGGTTGCTGCAGTGATTGCTGCTGCCCTCCAGCTTTCTTTGCTCCTGTCACCAAAAACGTCGGTGGGGGTGTGGTCTGAAGGCTCCGAAGTGACCGCCTTGTCTTGGAAGAGGTTCATCCTCCTGAAGACTTCACCTCCAGGCCAGCTGCACCCTCTCCAGCATCCTCAGGGCAAGCTCCCGAGCACAGGGGCAGCAAAAAGGAGGAATTTTGAAAAAGCAGAGAATTTCTGTTGAACTTCACTGACAGCACCTGCAGTCTTACCTGTTTTGACCCATGTCTTTGCTGTTGGGGGATCAGAGGCAACCCTGGGAGCAGGATTTTGGGTTATTGTGTGGTTTTCTAGTGGAGGTTCCTGCTGTGGCAATGTTTTAGAGGAAAAAACCCAAGTTTTGATGAGTGGAGGACACACAGGAGGTAAAAACATTGCAACGGAGGCTTTCTGGTGCTCTTCTTGTTCATGCTACCCCGATCCTCGTTTGTACCTTCCTTATCTTTGCAGTATTCACACTGGACCATTTAGTGCTTGCCTCTCATTAATTAACAATTTCAGCTTGCCTTGGCTTTGGCAGAAATGGATCTGCTGCCCGATCCAGCTGGATACTTTGGGAAAGGCAGGGGCATGGGTGTTCCTGGTCTTGCTGCCAAGCTTTGGGCATGGGCGCTTGGTTCTGTACGGCCAACGCAAGGGCGGCGGTTGGTGGCGAATGCGATCGAAAGGGCTTGTTACGGCCGCGGCATCTTTTAATGTGTACAGGTCGGGTGCTAATTTTGTTCCTGTATTGCATTTACAGCTTTCATTTCTCAGTGTCTTTCTCCAACGTGTCTGTATCTGCATTGCAAAACCAAGAAGGCCTGCAGTAGGTTGAAAATCAGCTGGTTTTTAAACTATGTATGGTGGTTTCACTACAAGTATCAATGTTGAGCATTAGGGACGTTGAATTAAAAGGGACAGTTAACTGGTGAGGAAATGACTGGTTTTTCTGGATGGGGGTGGAATTCTGCTGGGATGAAACTCAACAATCCATCACTGCAAACAAACTATATGGAAAGCAAACCTTTGTTCCGAAGTTCCTAGGCTAAATACTTATTGGTTCTACTTCGCCTAATTTTTGCATGACTAAGTGTCCCTCGTGGCTCACATTAACATACATTTCAAAGCAGTTTATTTTGTTTCGGTAAATGTTCACACAATATTAAGTTCTTACCTTCATCTCTAAATACTTGGATAGCAGCAGATCCCTGGGAGAAGGATGGTGTAGGCACGCAGGGCTCCTTTGTCCCTGGTATCGGAAGTTGACAGCAGCATGCCGCAGGGCTGGGGCATTTCCATAAATACACAATGAGATGGTGACGTGTCAGATGAAGGTGGATGTCACCAGCAAATACATGGCTTGAGATGCCTCGTCTCTCTTCTCCATTTCATGGAGGGTTCAGCATCCCGTGGTTGTGTCCGAGCATCCCCCCGATAGTGCTCTGTTGGCTTGAATTAGAGTCGGTACGTGCGGGGGCTTCCTGGCCAGGCAACCAAGGATGAATTTAGGAAGGGGAGAATTTGTTTTTGCAAATCACACTGTCTAAATAGATGGTGCCTAGCGATGCACCTCTCCTTCCCAACGGCCGCGTCCGGGGGATGCTTCGGCCGCAGCCTGGTGCTGCTGGGCTGCGCTTTGTTCTGGGTTTCTTAATGTTGCACATTTTAAAATAAAGCTCTTTTTCCATTGTTGCTTGGGACGTATAAATTGTGTTAATAACTGAGCAAGGAGCCCTGGTGAGTGAATTGGCTTCCTGGTGTAGTCATACGTTTGGAGAGGATGATGCTGCCTTGCTCCGCAGCCGGTGCGTGGGTTTGCTTCCCAATGTCGTGCCTGGAAACCTGGTTGGGGACAGGTCCCCATGTCTGCTAATTCGGGGTTTGTGCTTGGGGTGAGATGGTGTGAAAGACTATCTCAGCTCGCAGGAGGGCTGGGAATTCTGGCACAAATGCCAGGAGGGCTGGAGGAGCCTGCAATTTAGGAAAAACTCATATTTGCTCCCATTTCTGCCATGCTGCACCTTGACCCCTCTCAGCCTCTGCTCCTCGTTTTGTCCTTGGTGTGTTAATTATTGATGCCCCAGGGCAGGAGCTGCTGATCCTTGTGTGTGCTCCATGCTGTACCTTGTGATGTGGCCTTGGGATGCTCCTGTAGTGACTGGGAAACTGGGATGCTTCCTTCTGCCTCCCAGCTCTCCTGCCAGGATGGGCATCAGCCAGTTTTGCTGGAGCAGCATCATCTTTTCCTCTGACTGCGCCTGGTTTATCAGCAGAGCCTGTGTCCTCATATGGAGGGAGGGAATGATTTGGTTTTAGCAATTTTCATAGAATCATAGAATGGTTTGGGTTGGAAGGGACCTTAAAGATCATCTAGTTCCAACCCCCCTGCCATGGGCAGGGACACCTTCCACCAGACCAGGTTGCTCCAAGCCTCATCCAGCCTGGCCTTGAACACTTCCAGGGATAGGGCATCCACAGCTTCTCTGGGCAACCTGTGCCAGTGCCTCACCACCCTCTCTGGGAAGAATTTCTTCCTGATATCTAATCTAAACCTCCCTGTTTTCAATTTGTACCCGTTACCCCTTGTCCTGTCACTACAGGCCCTTGTAAAAAGTCCTCTCCCAGCACCCTTGTAGGCCCCCCTACCATATCATTTTGATATGATGTTGGGTGATCCATTTCTCAGGAGAGGAGGAAAGGCTGGGAATTGGCTTGTTTGATAGCAGTTGTGTTGGTTTTAAGAACCCATGAACTGTTTGGGCTCTTTCGTAGTTTTGCCCATCACTTCCAGGGATTTTTCCATTAGGATTCATGTAGCTGAGCGCTGCCCAACGGGCAGTTCATTGCAGTGATGTGCTAATTTTGCTGAAAACAAGGATTGTCCGGAGGTGTCCAGGAGTTTGTTTCCGCCCTGGCTCTCGAGCATCTCCCCCAGATGCACTCTGCCGCGTGTGCCAGCGCTGAGGATGGGGTCCCTTCCATAGCCAAGGGGCAAACCTGATTTTAAAAGCCTCTCCAGCCTGCAAACTGAGGCTTTTGCACAATAAATAAGTTAATGGACAGAGTGTGTAATGGTGCCCTGCGGGCATGGAGTCCCGTGAGTGTCCCCAGGTACCTGAGAGATGGGGCTCAGACACGAGGGGACCGAAGTCGGTACCGTGTGGGTACCCCGGCGAGCACGTTTCCATCATCACAGCTCCAGCAGACCGTTCCCAGCCGAGTCATGCTCTGTGCCCAGGAGAGGCCCTGAGCTGTTTGGTTTTTGCATGGCTGAGCATTAAAGGATATTTCCAGCGCTTGTTTGCCAGGAAAATACAGCATCGAAGGCCCTTTGCTAATTAATCGTAATGGCAGGAGGAAGGGAAGGGAATCGCTTTCCCGTCATGGCTGCTGTGAAGGTGCTCTTGGAAAAGCAAAATACGTGCGGATGCTGCCAGGGCGAGGAGATTGTTGAAGGATATTGTTCACTGTGAGAAAAACATTGCCACCATGTAAACAAACAGACTTCTCCCTTTTCTTTTGCAGGGTCGTCATGTTAAAACAGGCCAGCTTGCTGCTATTAAGGTTATGGACGTCACCGGGGTAATGTATCCTCCTCCTCCTGCATCCTTAAATGACAGCTAAGAGGGGAAAGGGGACCCAGTCTGACAACCCTGGGGGGGTTGGTAGGAGGCTTGTGTTCCTGGGAAGCAAATCCCCTTTGCCTTAACGTGAAATGTGCCGTTAAGAGGGTTTGGTTATAATA
Organism: Eurypyga helias; assembly: GCF_000690775.1. Lineage (NCBI taxonomy): Eukaryota > Metazoa > Chordata > Aves > Eurypygiformes > Eurypygidae > Eurypyga > Eurypyga helias. Next base: position 41,679 of record NW_010227832.1, on the reverse strand, counting down.
AATGTGTGAGGGAAAAGTAAATCCGGAAGTGTTTTGGATATTTAAGTAATTTTATGCTGAAACAAAGCACCATCCAGGTTCCAACAGTGGCTCTTCAGAATGCATTGATAAAATCTGAAGAAAACTGTAACAACAGGAACGTGGATTCATAACACATTTCAGCTTCTCCAAATCTGTGTTTTTCACCCAAAAGCTTTTGTTTGCCAAACCTACATGCAGGAATTGTTACGAATAACTTTAGTAGGCAAGTTAAATTACTCCTGTGCATCCTGTTGATACAGAGGAGAAAATGCACCGCCCTGGTCTCAGAAATGTGGCTCTTTTGAAACTTGTATCAGACTAAGAAAACCAACAATTTGTGAGTTATTAAATGAATT
>NW_010227832.1:39638-41271 GCF_000690775.1 Eurypyga helias | reverse complement strand
GAAAGAGTGGTTTCAGCATTTGCCAGTGGCCACAGTGGAAATAAATTAGTAGAATTGCTATGATCCCTAAAAACCTAAACAGGTGCATGTAGGACGGTCACCTGAAAATGCTTTTTCTTGAATAAAACAAAAAGTTAAGTGCAGTATTATACCTCCCAAAGTTCCTGCTTATATAAACACCAGGTTTGGGAGCAAGAATGTGTTTGTTGTTTTGGTTGGTGGTTTGGTTGTTTTTTTTTTTTAACTGAAGTAACACATTTCAAAATTTAGGACTTAATCCCAATCTACCCACCTTATTTTTTGACTTAATGTTTTTAATTAGCTTTCAGGACTTCAGCACATACAGAATTGACTTGTTGTGAAAGCAGTTAGCTGGCCTCAGGAGTATGTTTTGAAATACCTTAGATGTTGTAGTGTGATATTAATATCTGCAGAACCTTCCTCCAGGTTCTTTTTTGTCCTAACAGGTGAAATAATGTGTGAAAATAAATCTGTAAATGTGAATGAGTTTGGTTTCTGTTTACTTGTGCCTGGTACAAACTACAGGTGCCATTTATCTAGTTCTTGTGGGAAGCCATGAGACTAAACGTAACCTGTGGCACAAATGGCAGTGAGATCCCCATGGGATGAAGTCTGAATTGACAACAAATTTAAGATGAGAAATCAGAATATTACTTTGACGCCAAACAGGTGCTTAAATTTGAGACCACACTTAGTTCAGTGGTTTTAAAATATCATCACTTCCCAGCAAAGATGTTGGAGAAAGCAGCCCAGATCTGATCCTGCCCAATAACTAACATTTTCAGCCACAGATTTTCCACTCCAAAAAGTGTAAAAAATGGTGCAAGGAAACTTGGGAGAGGTGGGTCAGAAATGGGATGCGTGGAAGGTCACCCACCTACAAAGAGAAATGTGAAGCCTGTGAAGTGCAGACTCTTAGTGCCTCTGGTTTTGTTTTTCTCTTCACCTCATCCCAGGATGAAGAGGAAGAGATCAAACAAGAAATTAACATGCTGAAGAAGTATTCTCACCACCGAAATATTGCTACTTATTATGGTGCTTTTATTAAAAAGAACCCACCGGGAATGGATGATCAGCTCTGGGTAAGTAGCTTTCTCTTCTTTACAATAACTGGGGTTTGACACAGTTGATTTCTCTGTGTTGTCTTCTTACCACCACAAAAAGCCTCATTTTGCATCTGTTTTCTGTGAAGCCATGGCTTTGGAAAGGCTCTTCTGCGCCGCAGAATGCTTCTCCATTTTGCCATGAAATCTTTGCAGACCGATGCTAAGACCATTTTTATTCTGAATTGTCATTAACATCTTTGTTACAATATTCAATTGCAAATGATTCAGTCCTAAGAAAATAAATGCTTTAAAAAAAAGACTCCACAGTTGGAGGGAGCCAGGAGTGTTACTGGGAAGATGGAGGGGTTGCTGGGCACACGGGATTCCTGCCGGCTCTCAGCAGTGCTTCTCCTGCTTTAACGTTTCACGGAGTCAGTGCAGGCGAGTGAAGAGGAGGGGGACGGCGAAGGGAGGACAGGAAGGTCTGTGGCTGTTCAGCCATTTCGGTTGCTGAAGGGTTGCAAGCTGCTTTGCCTCTCTCTAAATCCTTGCCTGCCTCCTCCCAC
>NW_010227832.1:6426-39607 GCF_000690775.1 Eurypyga helias | reverse complement strand
CCCAGGCCGTGGAGGATAGAGTTTAAATCCGCCGTCTATCTCTGGAGATGGCTGGAATGTCGGCGCCCACCTCCTCGCTGGCAGCCAGTGCTCGCGGGGGCCAGGGCAGCGGGCAGCGTGGGTCGGGGCTCCGGGTGCTGCCCTAAGTGGGATGAAAAATTAATCCCCGTTACGGTGCCGTGTTCTGAGCTCGGCTGTGCTGATCGGGATCTGTGGAGCAACAGCCCGCAGTGCCCGTGGGCGTCTGACCGGCAGCTTGAGGCCCTGGTTCGTTAGGGCAGCATTGAAAGGAAGGCTCGGTTTGTCTTAAATATAACGACCTGGATGCTGTTCTGTAGTCTAAATAGCATTTACTTCCTCACAGTCTTTTAAATCCAGTCAGTTCTGGGTTATCCACGGATAGTTTCCAAAGATGGGTGCCTGAACAGGGTTGCTAGAGCCTAATTTTTCAGAGGTTACCAATATCCATGGTTCAGCTGGGAGACCGTGGAGATGCTGAAGAGGAGCAGGACATCCTTTCCTTTACTTTCTGTATAATCTAGGCTTTATTTTAGCAAAAGGTTCAGGGGCTTCAGCTATTTGTCCCCGTACCCACATGCCAGAGCATCGGGAGGTCTGTGGGAACCAGGGGTTTTTGGAGGACGTTCCTTCTGTGACAGAAATGGAGCTGACAGGCTGCTGCGCTGCTTTGCTGCCCGAGATTTTGTGGTACATTGATTTATTGGGAAGACTTAAGGGCTTGGACTCAGGAGCCTTCTTACTTGGGTGTTAGGAGCATTTTTGGTGGGAACTCTTAAAAAAAAAAAAACCCAACATATTCTTTGCAGCTGGCCTGGGACTCAGTGAGGAGAAAGCTGTCAAGCTGAGAAATGCCTTTTCATCCTGTGAAATTCCATTTGGCTTTAGCTGGTTTATAACCCATTTAAAGAAAAAAAAGAAAGTAAAATAGAAAACCAACCCACAACATTTCCCTTTGTGCTGCTGGAGTGCCTGGGGGGCAAAAAGCCCCACCAGTTGTGTGCCATAGAAAGGAGAGTAGCCCTCCCCAGAGCTGGGCTCTGCCCAGTGCCCTTACACTGCTTGGGTCTGGGGTTAACACAGTCTGGCCAGGCAAGAGGATTTGGTTTTCTCCTTCCTCCAGCTCCAATGCAAAGAGCTCTTGGCGTATACAAGTGGTTAAAATAATGTCTTTTTCAGTTATTTGCCCATCCAGAGCAGCCCAAATGTCCAAGAAGAGAAGCTCGTTAGAAAACTCTTGGATTAAGAGAGGCTCTTTGATCAAATCCCCCTCTTCCTGACAAGGCAGAGGATGCTGTACGTGCTGTACCACTTCAGGTGGCCAGAGTCAGGGGTACCTGGGCTTTCCCCAGTGGGTCGCCCAGCCATGCAAGGGCAGGTGGTGGTCATCACCCTACTGTGCTGCTTGTCTCTTCCCCCCCACCCCGGGATCTGAATTCCCTTCCAGACCCATCCTCTCAATTTTGGGGCCTTTCTCATGGGCCAGTGAAAAATAAAAAGAGGTTAAAAAAATCTGCTTTCCTTGCATCAAAGAGTGCAAGGGTGTGAAGTTTGTTTAAGTCTGTGCCCCATGCTGGGACTGGTGACGATATTCACGGGAAAGCTCCCGGCTGGGGAGGAGAGGTGTGCTGGTGTCGCTGTGTTAAATAGCTGCTCTTTCAGGATCTGATTGAATTAGGACTTGCACGAACTCTATCAGTCTTGCCTCGCAGATAAAGGCTTGTTTATTTTTCATTGGCCCTTTGTTGAAATAAAACGGCTTCTGATAATGCCCAAGTAATTCTTTTTATCGACATTCAGGAGGCTGATACGGAAATAAAAAACAGGGAGCTCTTTCAGTGGAGATTAAGATCTCTCGGAAACGCGTCAGGCTTCTGACATGAAGTATTGTCATCATTTCTGCCGCCGTGATGTGCAGGTCTTTTGGTGCTGCTGCTCCATTCAATAGCAGCCACTCGCCCTGGAAGATGAGCTTACCGAAGGGGCAAGATTTCCTGAGATTAGAGGGAGGCATGGAGCATATTTCAGCAGACCACAATGGAGACATGCATTACAAATCGGATAAATTTTTTTTTATGGGTGTCATAGGGACAACTGCTATGGAACATTTAAAACAAAATGTAAAAATAGGAAGTAGGCTTATTCCTGTGTTGGATAAAGTGTTGCTTTTTGGGTGTGCTGTGGACTTTTGGGAGGATTGTGCCTGTCTCTAACAAAGACAAGGGAGCCCTGACTGGGGGAGCCTGTGCTGCAAGGGGGCACTGAGAGGGTGCAGAAACTGGGGACATGACCCAGGGGACAGCGAGGACCCAGTTTGTCTGTTAACGCTGCTCCTTGGAGTTCTACTCGTTACATTCCCCTGGCACATCTCAGATCTAAGGTGTGGGTTAGCAGGCTGCACATAACGCTGGGTGGCATTGTTTTGACATATTTTGGGGTTTTTGTGGCGGTGGGAGATGGGGCATTCATTAGGGGTGGTGAACTTGATGGGGAGGTGACCCGCTCCCAAAGGACCCTCCCCAGCACATGGCCTGCCCCAATGACAGCTGGCAGTTGCAGGCTCTCTGCTTGGTTCCCGTATGTTAGCACACCGTACGCATCCGCAGGCAACAGGGATGCCGCTCGGCTGCACGTTCATCCACCCTTGCCGTTCACACTAAAGCCACAAACAGAGAACCCCTGCCATCCGTGGGCACCGGCACCGGGTTTGGGGTGAAGCGGGGGCTTGCAGAGCGCGGGGGCTGATCGGTGGCTGGCGGCAGCCCAGGGCAGAGCCAACCTGGGACAGAGCCCACCCGTCACGGTGGGGGGCTGCCTGCGGATGAGACCCTGCCATGGCAACCCTGCCTGCTCCCGGAGCTGCATCCGTGGTGAAAAATCGCTAATGGGCAGGTTGCCAAATACCTGCTCATGGGGAGCGCACAGGGACGCAGCCGGTGGGATGACCTCTGGAGCCTCCTCTGCAGTGGGTCATCTGGGGCAGTTTTGAGGGAGAACGAATCGGGGGGCTGCAGGACCGGTGTGCGGGTGGCACAGCTGCAGCCGTGCAACGCTCAGGGCTGTCGCTGCACAGCTGCAATGTGCTTTTTACCGTGTTGAGCCGAACTGAATCGCTGCAGGGTGGTAGGAACAGTGCCACACCGGGGATCTGGAGAGCAGAAATGGGGGCAGCGAGGCTCCAAAGGTGGTGCTGGAATGGCATCCAAGCCCTGGCTTGCACCTCTGCAGCTTGGAGCAGGATTGCTCTTATTCTCCAGTGCCTATAAGCAGATTATTTTGGGCAGTTGCTGCTACCTTGCATCAGAGCAATTATATCATTAAACGTTTTGAGGGACATTTTTTGGTGGAGCTGTGATTCTCTCTAGTCACTCCAAGCCCTGCAGTCCCGGGGAGCTATGGGGGGAGTGGGGCTGCTCCTCCAGCCCCCGACCAAGAGCCTGGGGTTAGCAGAGATACTTTCTGTCTGTGTAAGCCAACGCTATTTCATTCTCACTCCTCTGCAAAGCCATGTCAGCGCTGTAAACACTGCAAGGCTGCAAGCCCAGCACCATTCACTGCCGTCCCGAAGCCCAAAGCTCTCAGCCTGCTGGGACCCGTGCTGGCAGCTGCCCGGGACACGGATTGCTTGTCTGGCCTCGGGGGGCAGGGAGGTGCAGGCAGGGCACAGGCAGGCACGTCACTCACGAACACGTGCGAGGGCAGTTTGGTGCCCATCGGAGAGGGGAGAGAGGAGCAGCACGGGCCTTGTGTTTTTCTAATGCTCCCAGTGCCACAGTGCATGGGATGGGGGGCCCTTTTGCAAGGCTGTGGGGTGGGATGGGCATACGGGACTTCATTGCACCTGGGTTCTGTGTTCACACACAGCAAGGAGAAGGGTTTCCAGCAGCATTTAGCCTGGGGGTGTTGTGTGCTTATTTTATGTAGCTTGAAGAAGAGCAGTCAAATTGTTCGTGGGGTGAGGAGTAGGAACACAGGATTTGGCTTGCAGAATAAAGGAGTTAGATGGTTTTGGGAGGGTTCTCTGTGTTCACCATCAGCTGGATTGAGGTTTCTGTACTGGGGATGCTCAGGTTAGAGCCCTTCCAGGTAATGTACAGGAGCAGTGGGAACAGAGGTCTTACTGGCCATCCCCAAACTGGGAAAGGTGGTGGTTGACTGGAAAGCTGCAAAGGCTCTTTAAATAAAAAAAACCCAAAACTGTGAGGGAGCAGGACAGAGATTTACAGCTGCTGCTTGTGAATTTGCCTTGCTTATGAAGTTTGCTGCCACTCTGATATGAAGAGCTAAGTAAATGCTAAATGAACTGTTATTTAAAAATACTTCCTCAATAAATGGCCTTGTAAATTAAATTTCAGAAGATGATCTTACCTTTACCCATCTTGATGATAATTTTAATTATGGTTAATAAAAATTCAATCTGCATTTCAAGTTTATTGTCTTACCCCATCATGACTTCATCCTTTAACAAGATTGGTAATGATGCAAGTGTGTGCAGGGCAACGCGCTCACCTAGAGATGTAGGCCTGGTAAGAAAGTACCCGAGGATGAGCACCGTGTTAAGGCCTTTCCTAAGTGTACTAACCTCTGTCTTAAAATCAGCTGGAACTTTTGTTGCCTTTTCTTTTCTTCTGGAAGGTTGTTTGTTGGTTTCCAACCTAAATATACCAATTGGGTATCGATCCATTGATATCGTGCCAATATCTACCTTCTTGTTCTCCCTCTCTAGTGCATGCCTGTCCTTACTGTTGACAGCATACACTCATATCCATAGCCATCCATCTCCTGGTTGGCTGGATGAGTCCTCAGGTCCTGTGAGAAAGCCTGATCATCTTCCTGTACCTGCTTCAGTGTGTGTTTCCCCTTCTTGGGCTCAGTCGTGGGTGAGGTCTCACCTGGCTTCTTGGTGTGACTCCATGGCCATCATCTGCTTCTCCTCTCTTTGGAGCCTGCATTGTGTGAGCCGTAGTTGGGAATTCTATAGCATCCTTCCACCTGAGGATCAAAGGGGATCGCAGTGCCACTAAGCACTGCTGGTTTTCCTCCCATTCCATCCAAACCTTCTGGAAACAGTGTCTTTTCACCGTGGGTGTCCATCACCTCTCCACTGCCAACAGGGATACTCGGGCAGCCTCGTCATCTTGCTGCTGCTTGTTTTCCTGGAGAATTTGCAGCAGAGCCTTCGGGAAGTGCCTTTCTGCTAGCAGCACGTGTGCGCTGCTGAGCCCCCTGGGCCCCTGCCCAACTGGACCTGGAGCCTGCTGGTCTTGCCAGGGACCTGCTGGGGCTGGGTATTTTCCTGTGGATGTTACAGGACTGTACAGCTCTTAAAAAGCCAAGTTGGAAAGGGTTGCTCTTTCCCCCTCTCTTGTTTTGGTTTGGGGTTTGGTTTTTTTTTTTTTTTTCCTCTTTAATCTCCAGGAGATTTGACAATTACGGATTTGGGATACATCAGCAGGTGGCCGTGTTATTCACCTCCTGGTGCAGAATTAATCTTTGCTCTCTGGAAATTCAAGGACAGGGTAGAGGACCGAGTGAACTGCCAGCTCCATAAAGATAATCTGGCCAATTAATGGATGCACTGTGTACTTTTAATAGGTCTTCTTCCATCTTTTGAGCAGTGTGATTGCCATGCATAGCTTAGCAAGCCCTCCCTCCTCCTGCTCCGAACCCTGGTGAGAGCCTGTGGAGCAATTTCCATGGAAGGGGACTGGAGAGGGTCAGCCTTTCGAGTTGGAAAGTGTTTGTGGCTGGCTCAGCTATCCAGGGTTTTCCTTTCCATGCTTGCTGCCGTGGTATCCCAGACATTCATTTAATCAGAAACACGTGGAGACACACGTGTCAATCGTCCAAAGGGAACATGGAGAGGAAAAAGCAACTTTAAATCCAGTTGCCCCGTTATGCCCCGTTTGGTGAGCGACAAGGAAGCCGTGACTGGGTGTCCCGGTGACCCAGCTGGATGCTGGTCTCCCCTGGGGTTGAATTGCTGGAAGTGCTGCGGCAGCGCTCCTTGCCTTTGCACAGGACAGCCTTTGGCCAGCCACGCATCCCGTCCTTGAAGCCAGTTTTCCTGACACAAGGCGAATGTACAAATTATTTTTCAGCTGTCAGTTTAGGAAGAGAAGAGACGCTTCATTTCAAAACTAAAGATTGGAGCGTGGTCAAAGCCAACTAAGGTATAGTCTGCTCACTTATTTTATTTAACCTGGGGTTTATAGCAGTACTGTCTGGATTTTATGATCGTTTATTTATGATAGTCTTCTAAGCAGATTGGTTAGAAGTAACCCTTCTGCTATTTCTTTCTCTTCTCCTCTTGGCCTGTGCTTTTAATAAAGTGACGTCACTTGCTTGGAGAACATGAAATGCCATGTAAGCTTCATGTGATAAGGCACTTTAAACGGGCACATTGAAGAATCCGGCAAGGCACAACTTGTAAGGGGAATGTCTTTCAGTAGCAAGCTGATCTAATTGGGAAACATGGTTTTACACCCGAGTGACACACTTGTACAGGTCTTGGAGGAGGCTTGTGGCATATGCGGGCTGTGCTCGCTTTCTGGAGCGTGCTGATGGCTCCTGCATGCCCTGCGGATCCGCGATGTCCCTGGGAGGCAGATTCACATCCTGTGCTATTTTTATAGGGTTTATTTCACAGTTGCTCAATGACAAGATTAAGTTTAGGCCTGGGTTAGGTCCTTTTCCTTTTATATTTGAACTTCTGAAACTTTGGAAGTGGTAGAGGTGGTGGTGCCCAGTCTCACGTGAACCAACCTGAGCGGGAGACACCAGCTGTCCCCCAGGGCGCTTGCAGCTGCATGGCAAGTGTGCCCTCGAGAGAGGTTTCCACTCAAAAAAGTGGTCAAGAGCAAAGACCTCGTGGTAAAACAAGAAATTGAAAAGTATACCTGGTTTTTGAGGTTGTAGCTTTCAAACATCTGTCTTGCTGCCTTCACGTTTTTAGAGTTGAAGAACTTAATATGCAAGAGGTAGAGTTTTGTTTGCATTGCTGTTGATAGTAGAGGTTGATCAGAAGTCTAAAGTAAGGTAGGTAGTGTTGGCATCTGAGTTTTCAAGGTTTCCAATTTCCTGTGCTGATTTTCAGCACTGGAGTCATTCTTGTTTCTTTTCCCCGTCTTCTGGAGAGCAACAAGCCTTTGAAGCATTCCAGCCTTCCACTGTCTCATTTTTATGACAAAAGCCACATGGATTGAAAGCTGATAGGTTCGGGCTCGTGTTCTGGTGGCTCTGTGGTCCTGCCCTGGGGCTGGGCAGCCTGGGGGGATGCTGTCACTGCAGTAATCGCATTTCTCTTCCTTTGGTAGCTGGTGATGGAGTTCTGCGGTGCGGGCTCCGTCACCGACCTCATCAAGAACACGAAGGGGAACACCTTGAAGGAGGAGTGGATCGCCTACATCTGCAGAGAGATTTTAAGGGTACGTGTCTAAAGGGAGCTAAATGTCAGGTGGTGTTGGAGTATTGCCCCCGGTGCTCGGGGACAGGGAAAGCCTTTGGCTCTGCAGGCTTTGTGGCTGCCATGGGCTGGAGCCTCTTTGGTGCCGGTAGGCACGAATGATTCATGTGCCTTTATGATGCATAATAAATAAGCCCTATTTAATGCCCTTTAGCTTTGTTAGTTCCCTGACTTTTAACCCTCTTTTTCCTTCAACAAAAATATAATTTCCTTTAGTATTAATAGGGCAAAGATTGATTTACGTTAGAATTACATTTTCAATTAACAGAAAGGTGAGGACTAATAAAGTCTGTGGAAAGAATCTTCATGATTAAAAAGCACCCCACGTTCTATTAAATCCACATCTCTGGCTTTAATGAGGGTGCTGCAGCTTTGCTACCCACAAGATAAATGTTGGACTGAAATGTCTTAAAATGGGCCATGCCAGAGTTCCATGTACTGGGAGATGGCAGCTCCAGCAAAGGCCTGCTTGCATGTTGCACAACTCTGGTCGGATGAAGTGATTGGAATGTTGCTCGACATTAAAATCTATCGTTCTCTGCACCAAGGTTTTGCTCAGGAGAAGACAGAAGTATCAGACATGTGAAGGAAAACCTGTGGAAGAGCCATTTAAGTGATAGAGCAAGAGGAAACGTCCTCAAGTTGTGCTAGAGGAGGTTTAGATTGGATATTGGGAGAAATTTGTTCATAGAAAGGTCTGTCAGGCACGGGAATGGGCTGCCCAGGGAGGTGGTGGAGTCACCATCCCTAGGGTGAGAGACGTGTGGATGAAGTGCTAAGGGAGATGGTTTAGTGGTGGTCTTGATAGTGTTGGGTTAACGGTTGGACTCTGATCTTAAAGGTCTTTTCCAACCTAAATGATTCTGTAATTCTGTGAAAGAAAACAGGAGAAAAAGACTGCTCCGTAAGGAGGTGCCTGACACCGCTGCTGGTGAGACAGCACTTCTCTTGACCCTGAATGCCACCGTCCGCACCGACATGATGTGCAGAAGACGTTGGCGCTGTAGCTAATGAGTTGTTGTACGGACACTGCTTTCAGTGCCAGGAAACCACAACTACACGGGTTTATTTTAAATGTATGAGCTTTGCAAGCCTACCTCTTAAAATAGTGCCTGGCAGAGAGTCAGAACCCAGCCACTGACCTGCGTCCCAGGGCCACCGTCGCGTGTCATTGCTCGCGTTACAGCCACCCCTTGGGGCAGGGGGTTGGTGACATCTATAGGGTTTCAGGTGATGAAAACTTCCCACCTTCTTAGACTGACCTGCGTCCCAGGGCCACCGTTGCGTGTCATTGCTCGCGTTTCAGCCACCCCTTGGGGCAGGGTGTTGGTGACATCTGTAGGGTTTCAGGTGACGAAAACTTCCCACCTTCTTATGCCACAGAAGGCGGCTCATTCTCGGTTCAGACGCTGAGGTCTGGTTGTAATTCTCTCACAACTGAATTTTGAATTTCAATTTTTGAAATTTTCGCTGTGCCTCTAACCTGGTATAACGTGGCTAAGAAAGGGCTCCCACACAGGTACAATCTGTTCCACGGTGTTGTACCAGCATAACAAGTGTAAAATGACTAATAACTACCAGTAGCAATAGCAGAAATTATTTTCCTCCTCAAATATGAATGTTTCATATGAAATGTAAACCTAATGCAAAATTAGTTTTTGAAGTAATCCATATTTTTACTAAGCTGGCAATAGAGGCGAGTATTACTTTGAAACTGAAATAATAAGTGAACAAAATAAAAATGTAGCTTGCAAAAAGAAATTAATGAGCTAATAAAAAAGCACTGTGGAAAAGCTAGTTTACCTTTAGCCTTTGAGACAGGCTTTTAATTTGAGCTATATCTCCATTCGGGATACGTGCAAGTTATAATATTTGTATTTGCATGGGAGCTTTTTTTAATACAAGTGTATCAGAGTATTGAAGTGCCGTTTATGAGACCAATATAACAAAAGAATTGTTTTCTTCAGTTTCTGGATGATGGAAGTAGAGGAAGGAGACAAAACCATTCCGTTACTTCTGCTACGGAAATGGCTCCCTAAGGCACGGGAGCACATGGGGGAAAATACGTCTAGAGCTACGGAGGAATTTGGGTTAATATGGGTGCCTGCAGGAACTGGAAGGTTGGGTTTATTCCCTATGGAATTGATGGTTCCCGTCTCCTGCTACGGAGAGCACCCACTGCGGCACACAGAGCTGGTCGGTGGGCGTCTCGCTTGCTGGGTATGTCTTCCCAGCCTGTGACACAGGACAGTATTTCCAACGCATGATAAACAAAAGCATTCTCAAGTGCTTAACTCCGACTGTGAATCTTTCATTTCTGGAGCGTAATTGGTTGAGGAGGAATGTCAGAAAATAACATGCTTTGAACCTGGATTCCTCTAACCTTTCTCTGAATTCTCCAGGGCTTGAGTCATCTACACCAGCACAAAGTAATTCATCGAGACATCAAGGGACAGAATGTGTTGCTGACGGAAAATGCAGAAGTTAAACTAGGTAAGGAGGGGTTGGAGCGCTTGGAAACTGGGAGTGGTTTGGCTGGAGAGAAGCAGCAAAGCTGACATGTACATGACCTGGAGAAAGGGGATGGATGCTAAGAGCTACTCCGTGATTTCCAGTGCCATAACATGACCTTGGGTGTTGACCAAGTGCTGTGCAATAAAACTGGGGGGGGTTGGTGGCCAAGTTCTGCATGTAGTACCTGCAGTGGTGTTTCTGTTCAGACAGGTAGTTTGGGCAGCTCTGCCGTCGGATACAGGTTAAGCAATCCAAGACCGGTCTTTCGTGCCCCAGATTGAAAATTGGCCTCTGTGCATCACCAGCTGTCGTAGAAAGCTGTTCCCTCGCACCTTCATATAGTGTCCTACAGGATCGCAGTCCAGTCAGTTTAGTGTCACATAATCCAGATTTGTTTTCCCAGCCAACCTCTTGGAGAGAGCTTAATTTGCTAGAGCTACTCCGAATTTCGCGTGTGATGTTGGTCACCCTGGCGAAGCCCAGGCATTCATGTGAAGGTCATCTGGAAGACAGCAGGTCAGCACAGGTGATGTGCTGAGTTCCTCAGTTGCCCAACACCGATGTTAAGGCTGTCTTGGGCGTTTTACCTTATGCTGGTGATGAAAGAACCCTTGCACTGATCAAGTGAGGTGCAGGCCTGGTTTTTCCCACGTCTCTCCTCTCTGTTTATAGCAGAATAAAAAAACCTGTTTAACAGATGGCACCACCAGCTCGTTTGGCTTTATGCTGGTGAAGGTTCCCCTCCAAGGGGAAATTCTCCAGGGCAAATCTCCAACCATTGTGCTGCGCAAGGTGAACTTAGTGGACCATAGAGAATTCTCTCATTGATTTGATTTCATCAGGTTTTGCTTCATTTTGCAGCTCTCTGCCTGACATTTCCCTATGGGCCTTTGTCCTTGGCCCTTAGTTCCTTCAGTCTTCTGCATTTCTGCCATTTCCAGCAAGAATTTAGGTAGAAAAATGAGGCTTCTACCAACATTTGGCAAGCTTTAATTCAAATGAGGAAGCATAGAACAAAGACTGCTGCTTATTCATGTTGCTAACCCTGTTTCTCATTAGTATGAGGAGCTGTGATGTCTTTTCAGTGCCTCCTGGCAAGGAGGAAAAGGTGCAGGGGATCTTACAAAACCTGGACATCAGCTGATCAGGTTCGTCCTTGGTTGACCCCTGTGGATTAATGTCTCTGGTCCTGTCTTTCTGACTGTGCAGAGAAGTTGGTCTGAATGAATTTGATGTGTTCCTGTCGGGAGAAGAGTCAGGTTTTCTCCCCTGCTTACGATGCCCTGTTGTGTCTCTGGTCCGCAGTGGATTTCGGTGTCAGCGCTCAGCTGGACAGAACGGTGGGCAGGAGGAACACCTTCATCGGAACGCCTTACTGGATGGCCCCCGAGGTCATCGCCTGCGATGAAAACCCCGATGCCACTTACGACTTCAAGGTACCTCAACGAGCGTCTTCCTACTCTTCCGTACGTCGTTGCAGATGCGATGGCACGTTCACAAACAAGGCAGGCGTGGAATTAAAGCAGCACTTAGCGGTGCTTGCTGGGGGAGAGTTGTGATCATAAGCATCGGAAGAAGGTGCTTGGTATGGTGTTGTGTTTTATGCCCCCGTACCCTGAACTGAAGCACTCAGGGATTTAGTGTGTTCTTGCAGCTGTGCAGACTATGTTGACAGGCAGCGTAGTCTCCTCCTCCTCTCCGGCTGTTGGGTTTTGGGATGCCAACTGAGGTCCAATGTGAATCTTTGCTGTGCTGTTCACGTATCCGAATTTACTGTGAAGAAGCTTTCCCCGTGCTGGGAAAAGTGTCAGACTGAGGCTTCCTACCTGCTGACCTGCTTTTCAGAGCTGCATGTTTAAATACTACAGTCAAACATGCTGTATTTGCTCTATTTACTCTGGAGGGAGAAGTCGGGTCAGGCTTAGAAAGGGCAAAATCACATCTTCTGGCCCGCAGGCTGGTATTCGCAGGGAGATCTGAAGGTTGCCACACAATCAGACGTTTGGGGGGCTGACCTACTTTTCACATGTCTCCATTGCCTGTTTGAAGTTTATTTTTGGATCAGTGGCAGCACAACATTGCTGCTGAGTTATCATGTGGCACAGAGCCCCGTGCCACACAAGAGCACCACAGGAGGGTTATGAGTCCCACCTGCCCATTCAAACTACAGCGAGGTCCACTGTTGAAAACAAGGAGGTGTTTTATATTTTATCCTGTCTCTGCCTTTCTGCAAGTTTCTGGACACACATCTGTAGAGATGCTCCTCGATTTTTTTGTCCCTTGTTCTTTTGGTGCATCCAGATCTTGAATTTCTAGCTCCAGACCCCTTAAGCATGCTGAGCATGTCCAGAGAGTGGAGCAGGACGCTGACACGTGGGCTTTTGGAGGAGCAGCTCAGGCACAGACACGGTTCGCTGTACCTCTCTTAGGCCCGTGCTGAGAGATCGCGTTAAAGGTCATGTTTAAAAAGGGCTTTGATACCCTCTGGTGTGGAGCGAGGTAGCTGCTTTCTGACAGCAGGACGCTGCGATATAATAGTGTAACAGCCCGCCATCGTGGTACGATGTGGGGTTCAATTCCCAGTCACTCCGAGAGCTTTTTGAGAGCTGAAGGATTTTAAAGTAAGCAAGCGATGCTTTGGTACTGCATCTGTTTTAAGTGCATCAGTCAACTTCTGAACTGATGTTTTTCCAGAGAGCAGCTCTCCGGTGTAACTTCAGACTCCAGGTTCCGTAAGGTGTTAACGATAACGACATGTAGAAATGGTCTAATCTACGATTGCTCAATTCTCTTTGATTAACCCAGTTACAACGGGCATTTCCTCAGCTCTGCTGATGGCAGCGTTTCGTAGCAGGGCTGCAGCCCACGCGAGCTCCTCCGCTGACAGTCGCCAGGCTCTGACGATGCAATGCTCTAATTAATCACAGCTTTTTGTTATTATTATTATTTTTAAAATGACTGATATCTTCATAGGCTACTTTCTACCCTCAGAAATCCCTGAGTTTTTTTTCTCTTTCCAGAATAACTAGGGCACTTAATATGCCGTTGACTGATGCGCAAGCGCCAGGGCCAGAATCCCTCTATTGTCCCCGAGGATCAAACGCTCATAACGAGCCGGGCGCTTGCATCTCTGAAGTTGGCACTGACTGTTTTCCCTTGGCTGGGGGTATGAAACAGAAGGCTGATTGCTGCCGACACACTCACTGCAGGGTGTTTTTGGAGCTCCTGGTGAGGGGAGAGCTACTGGACGTTAGTCCATACCCCGGATCACATCCCTGCACCTGATGTTCTTGCTTTGAAGTGGGGAGAAATATGTAAATTATGTATTTTATTTTTTTTTTAAAGGGATGCAAATCAGATGCTCTTAGGTTTAGCCGACTGGCTTAAAACAGTGAATACAAAAGATGAGATTTATAGGGTGAAAAAAGGAATCCTCACAGGCTTAATCTGTTGGACAAAAAGCCTCTGATCTCACTGTTTTCTTAGCCAGAAAGAGATGCCTGTGTAATCTATGGAAGGAGGCATTAAATACCTCCTCACAAAAACAAACCACTTCTAAAAACAGCAAATAGAAACCCCACATTGTTGAGGTTATTTGTTGTTTTTTCTCCCCCAGCCGGTCTTCCCCTTTTCTTTAGAGTTATCTTGTCAATAAGCTCAGAATCAAGAGGCGGGGGGGTGGGAAGGAAGCTTACTTCCCTTCCCAAGTCAAGACAATGCAAATATATTAGCACGACATCTTTTTGCTGGGGGGACTGAAAAGCTTTTGAGATTCAAAAATAAAAACCACACACAAAAGAAAAACCCCAAAACCCTGAATTCCAGATCATTATAAAAT
The DNA here is from genome assembly GCF_000690775.1 of Eurypyga helias. Taxonomy (NCBI): domain Eukaryota; kingdom Metazoa; phylum Chordata; class Aves; order Eurypygiformes; family Eurypygidae; genus Eurypyga; species Eurypyga helias. The sequence continues at coordinate 25,772 of NW_010227832.1, read as the reverse complement.
GTGTGCTTCCCGCTGAGTTTTCTGCTTTCCCTGGGAGACTTAGAGAGGTGATAATCCCTTTCTATATTGCTCCAGCTTTAAGATCACTCGGCATCTTGCGTATAATACTGGGCACCTCAATATGGAAAGACACACTAGGAATTTGGAAGGAGTTCAGCAGCAACCCAAAGGGAAGGGGTCATGTGTGCTGAGTCATGTGGAAAGACTGTGATAATTAAGTATGCGGCAGAAATCCCAACAGACCAGAAACAAAGAATGGAGGAGACTGTCCTGCTGGAAATGAGATTTGAGAGAGAATTTTTAAGCAGGTACAAAGATGTGTAGCAAGGACGACATTTGTTAGGGGAGAACTTGAGTCAAAAATGAGGAGAAGTGCTTTGAAATTGGAAATCCAAGTTGTCTTTCCTGGATGGAGTACATGAGAAGGTGCTTGTGGTCTCCAAAGGCTCTCTTCTCGGGGGGGGAAAGACACCTCTCTAGGATTTACTGCCTAAATTGCAGGTTTAGAGACTTGAAGAGGTTTGGAAAGGGCAACTCTTGACCAAAGAGGAGAAAACCGAAGCGGGACTGCAGGGACATGGCAGAGCAGGGCAAAGGGAGAGCAAGACGTGAAAGCTGGAGGTGCAGGAGGAGGGCTGGAAGGCAGACTCCGTCCTCTTCCACCCTGAGGTGTACCTATTTACAGCGTTTACAGTTTTTGACGTGCTAACCAGAGTTTTCTGGTCTCCAGCAAACATCAGCTGCAGCTACAGAGCATCAGGCTTGTCCTGGTCCTCTGTGCCCCTGCAGCTTTCGCTCTTGCCTCCCTCCCGTCTCAGGCAGGTCTCTCCACGCCCTGGGGATGTGTCAGAGGCTGCGCACGAGATGAAGACGCCGAAGTTAGTCTGGGTCCTGTTCTGCTGCGTCGGCTGCTGGGTTGTTAATCATGAGCAGCCCTGTACATGGTGTCTGGAATAATGAATTAGCCGCTTTCTGCCAAAAACCCAAGTTGCGGCGGTGCCGTGGGGGAAGGGTGCTCGTTTTCTCTCCCTGGGCACATACTGTCTCTGCCTCTGCTGCTGTCCGGGAGAGCCAAGCTGTCCTTGGGGGCTCATTACCAGAGCTGGAGGTGCAGCCACAGCTCAGCGGTGATGGGCTGGGGAGGAGGTGCTGGAGGGGAGCTCACCACTGCTCTCTGTCAGGGAGCTGGGAATGTTAATGTCCCTGTTGGCAAGGGAGAAAATGGAAGGGTGACACAAGTATGAAATCAAAGAGTTTTCCCTGTAGGTGTGTGCTCTGTGCTCTGATCATTCAGGAATCTCAGCCAACGATGCAGGCTTGGGAACAGGGTAAATATAAGTGCCCATTTCTCCTTCCATTGGTGAAATGCCACATTTCAGGCTTCCATTTAACAAGCAGTCTATGATCCAAGAAGCCTCCTGAGGTATCTCAAGATATTTCACGTTTTTAATCTATTCCAGGCAGCCCATTTTCTGTGGAGCTGTATCGACTCCATGGATGTATTACCCAGCTCTAAGCAGGGAGCTGGCAGCCAGGTTTGCTGCGCACCCCAGCTGTGAAGCTGGGTTGTATTGGTCACCAGCTCATCTGGGAGCCAGAGGTTTGTTCGTTAGTGCACAGGGCTCATTAAGGTGGCTACACCAGGGGAACTTAAGGTCATCAGCATCTCCCCAGGCCGCAGCCTCACCACAGCTACTGAGAGCGGTGCCCAGCAAGGTGGGCATGTCCCACACCGAAAACACCTCGAAGGTCTTGAAAAAATCTTGGAATAAACAGTGGGGTTGGGAACCTCTTCTAAAGCCCCAAGATGTGGTGGAAGAATGGGACAGGATCCTAGGATGTGAGTCCAGGGGCTTGCAGAGTCCCAGCTCACAGCGCTGAGCCCCCCGGGCTGGGGAGAGCCGTGCATTCCCCCTCGCCCGGTGCCCGCCGCTGTGACGGTGCTCCCCTGCATCACATATATCCCTCTGCTTTCTTTTACAGAGCGACCTGTGGTCTTTGGGCATAACAGCCATCGAGATGGCAGAAGGCGCTCCCCGTAAGTAGATGCATTGCTCTGCTTTAATTAACCCTGAGTTGTAATGTGCTGCGCCCTCTGGGACTCAGATTCCTCAAATGAAATACAGATGAAGGAGGGGTGGGGGACTGGAAGCAGGTAAAACACGGCTCAGCGCTGGTGTTTCACCGACCTCCGCGGTGACACAGGTGACACACGTCCTTGTGTGCTGGTAAATAAAGCAGAGCGTGGTGGCACGTGGTGCAGCTGTACCATGCTCCCGGCACCTGGCAGTTTGCTGGGAACATTGGCTCCCACCTGCGGTCCAGGCCGACCCCAGCCCAGGGAGTGTCTGTGGGGAGTTGTCACCGTAAATCCACCTGCTGTGGTGGTCCTGGAGCTTCAGAGGAAACTTGGGTCTCCCCAGTCAGGTGTGTAGCCTCTATTTAGGAGACCGGGGTGTTGGGGGGCGAGAGATGGTGTGTCTGCGAGATGCCGTGCTGCGTTTAATGCCTCTTCTTGCAATTGGCAGCTCTCTGTGACATGCATCCCATGAGAGCCCTCTTCCTCATCCCCCGCAACCCGGCCCCGAGGTTGAAATCAAAGAAGTGGTGAGTCTCTCTCTGTCTTCAACGACTGTAAAGCATTTCTGGAGCAGCCTGTTCCTGCAGCTCAGGCGAGGTGGCGCTTTGGGGTATATATTTGTATGGCTTTGGGGTCAGTGATGGTCTCCAGCATGTGCAGGTTTGGGTCGTGATCTCCTAAGGAGGGGCAATTTGGTCTGAAAGTCGCTCACCATGGGATGAAGGGCTTCCTAGGTAGGCAGAGGGGGGAACACTCTCTGACACTGCCATTTTGCAGCATTCAGTTGGCTTTTCCAAGGCACTTTGTGCAGCCTGAAGCCAGATGACACTTTACTTGGCTCCAGTTTCTTTCCAGTCAGGTTCCGTTTTCAAGTGGAAACAAGTATCCAGGCCAAAAAAAAGGATAGTTTATCTTGAAGGCCCAGGAATGCAGAGATTTGTACGTAGTTTAGGCTTTATTTTAAAATTTTGCAGGAAAAAATACATCACTGTTTTGAGGAAAAAAAAAAACCAGCAGGGCATGCCAATAAAAACCCGTAGGAAAAATATTCCTGAAGCCCAGCAGATGTTGTTTTGTTACTGTATGTTCTGTACTGATGGAGCTGAAATCCTTAAAAACACTCTTCTCTGGTTCATGCTGTTTGCCTGCCCCAGGTTCTGCAGTGGTTTGATCAGGAAAGATCTGCCAGTTATTAGAGAGACAGCACTGTCTTGGTCCCAGACAGGCTGAGCTCACAGAGGGAAGTTTTGCCTTACTCCTTGAAATTATGCTTATTACCTTGTTGTAGGTGCACAAAAAAGAAGAGCAGTTGGTAAGTGCTGAAAACATTTGGTGCCACAGCAGCAGCTGCAGGTACTTTGTTGCTGGGAGAGGAGTGAGAAGGTATTGGAGTCCTCTGCATCAGATGCATGGTGTTGGGGTTTTGGGAACAGCCCCTAAAAACTCACCCAGGCTTTGTCAGAAGGCATCATAGTTTTGTCAGCCTGATCGTCAGCTGCTCCAGTACCAAACCAAGAGGAGATGGACCTTTCCTGGCTGGCTGTCCGGAGGGTGTCAAGGATGCTCGCGCTCCTTGCAGACTCTTTTGAGGATACTGTTAGGCAGCTGAGAAAATAGTATATATGCTTGTTTTCTGCCCCATCACCAGTTCCCTACTTCATTACCCTCACTGCTGCAGCACAAAAAGGATTGTAAGACTTTAGAGTTTAGTTTTCATACAGAAGCGCTGTTTATTCAGCAAAGGCTTACTCAACCCCCAGGCCGAGGCGAGCTCACGAAAGCAGGTTTTGAGCAGAACATTTTCCCGTCTCCTTAAGGTAAAAGCAGAGCTGGGGTGGAAGCTGTATTTTCTTCCCGGGATGTGCTTTGTGCTTGGCAGCACCTTCCCCTCGCATGGCCAGTGCCTGTCTCAGGTTTGCACGTCTCGTGGAGGTGAACCATGGTGGGGTATGCCTCGAGCCGGCTGGTCTGTCCTGGGCTGCTATATCCATCTTCCAAGCTTCCATTGCAATGGGAAACTCCGAAGGAGCCAGATGAAGCTCCAAGTCAGGACGACTCCTTCAGAGCAATTTTTTCCAGCGTTTTCAGAGGGTCACTGGGCAAATTTGCTGCCCTTGGCTCATTTCTCAGCTGGAGGTTTTGGGCCCGACTAGGATGGGTCCTAGAGCTCTGCAAGCCTGACCCAAGAAGACTGGAGATGTTTGACCAGGCTTTCACAGTGGTTTTTCTGGCAGCTAGTGGGCTGGTTTTCACAGGCACAGATCACAAAAGGAAAACAAGATGAAGAATAGTTCAGCTTGAATCTTGCATTCAGCCTTGCTTCTGCATGCTGCAGCACCTGGAAGTACACCAGCTGGGCAGCCCATCTTTTTCCGTAGGTGAAAAAAATGGCAGAGGGACCCCAGCACATTTGAGGGTTGGTCAGGGGAGACCGAGAGGGAAAACTGGCACAGAGCTTGTGCCCTGAATTGAAAATCCAAGAAGAAAATACTTTTCTTGCTTACTAAATCCTTGAACTTGCGTTTAAAATAGACCTGTGTTCGTATGGAATCGAAGAGTCTTTGGTATCATTTCCTTTCTCAATTAAACCCAGCCAGCAATGAAGCTTTTAATTTCTTCTTCCCATGTTTCTTCAGTAAAATGGACTTGGCCTTTAGTGGTGCTGTTCCCATAAGCACTCCCTAGCCCTACCTTACAAGAGATGACAAAACCTCTTTGTTAAAGAGGTGATATTTGCACTGTGATCCCACTTTTCATCCAAGCAGCTGCAAAGACTTTGCAAACATTGATTTAAGCTTTACAAACCCCAGGAGCTGGAGGAGCGCATGTTTCATGAAGGTGGGCTGACCTGTACCCGGGGAGGGGATGAGATATATGACTGTGTCCTCCTGGATCAGGGACAGAGAGAAAGCCCTTGCCTTCTGCTCCAGCTCCGATGAGGGCTGAACTGTGCCACTGGACATCCCCAAACCCATCACTTACTGGGGAATAGCTTTTTAGCTGCTTCAGCTCAGCCGTAGTTGTGGGTGCTCTGGACCATGCACCCAGGACCGGAGTCTCTCCAGCTTCACACCAACAGAAGAGAACCGTATTTTAGAAGCAGATTTTGTTTGAGCATCATGTGTATTGTCCCTTCTAGAATACACCGAGACACAGGGTTTCTTGAGGCAAGGTGGGGAAGGAAGATTTGCTCATTAATAAAGCTGGAGGGAAGATTTAATTGGATCTAGTAGAATATTTTATTTTTGCATCTCAATTTGTATGGATTAGCACTTAAAAGATAAATCACTTTTAGTCTGACAGCTTAAAAGTAAAATCCCTGAAAGCTTATTGTTTTATTTCTAATGCAAATTTGTAGTATCTGTTGGCTTCTGACATTAATTTACGCTCATTTTCTATTTGCTAAAGCAACACGAAGTATAGTGGCCTGTCAACATCTTTCATTCTTGTAAATCCCTGTTGTCTTGGGTTTATAATGTGGTGAAATTAGTTCCAGGAAAACTTTCGATACGCAACACTAAAGACTAAGAGAAATTTGTTTATTAAAGAATTGGCTGAAACTGTTTTAGCTGAGATTGAATTTAACTGTTTGTGGAAGACAGGCTGCGAGGAGGGGCTAGACTCCGCCACCCGCAGCCGTGTTCCCACCTCTGTCCCAGCTGTGCTGCCTGAAGAGCACATCCCATTTGCCTGGCTCCTTCCTCGGGGGGACCGGGACGCGGTGGTCCCCAGGACCTGGTGGGTCAGTAATGCTGCTGGGGCTCACCCTAAGAGAGCAGGGAGGGGTGGCAGGCAGGGAGCAGCGCCCAGGGGTTGTCTGATCTGTTAAATTTAACAAAAAACCATCAACATAGCTTGTCCCACTTATCTTCAGAAAGGTACATCTCTTGAAACACCACCTGGGGCCACAAAATATGGAAAAAATCCATTAAGGAATTGCATTTATATCTGTGTGTGTTGTCTCTCATTTCTACCTGCACTGTCACAGGGCAGAGGGAAGGGAGGAGGGAGCTTCTTGCGTTTTCTTGGTTGCCATCGATGACATCTGGCTTTAGTGACTCCTTCGTCATAGTGATGGTTCCCAACTTTCTCCAGACTCAGCAGGGTCTGGTTTCTCCTAGTTGCACCAGGAAGGCATAGGTGGGAGCATGCATGGGAAGAGTAGCAGAGGATAAAGCGAAGGGGGCACACGTGATGGTGCTGCTTTGAGGCTGGGCTAAGCATCAGCAGAGAAGTCACATGAATCCACTTGGATGGCTGCATCTGGGCATGAACCATGCCAAACGGCCTCTCATACCCACAGGTTTCTCACTTTCTAATGCAAGAATCGATACAGTTACCTGTTCTTTTCAGTGTCTTCCTTTTGTGTCCTGGGCCAGGTCTAAAAAGTTTCAGTCCTTCATCGAGAGCTGCCTAGTGAAGAACCACAGCCAGAGACCAACCACGGAGCAGCTGATGAAGCATCCCTTCATCCGAGACCAGCCCAACGAAAGGCAGGTCCGCATCCAGCTCAAGGACCACATCGACAGGACTAAAAAGAAGCGAGGCGAGAAAGGTTAGTGGAGAAGTGAGAACGATCAGCGGAGAAGCAGTGCTCTGGGCAGCCCTTGGCCTCTGCCATGTCCTTGGAGAGCCCTTAGGGTTGACCAGGGCGCCTCTGTGTGGGTGAAACATACGGGTAGAAGGAGGAGGGCAAAGAGGACTGGGTTGCTCGTGGTTTCGGTACCAGTTTCTCTTATTCCGACGGCTAAGCTTGTTCACAAAGTGGGTGAGGTAAATAGGTGTGGTACTTCCGTGGGATCGCGCTTCTTATGGTTTTGAGGTCAGATTATTTTGTTGGATTTGGTTCAGCTCAGTCACTGAAATGAAAATAAATATCCATAACCAAACAATCGGTGCTCTTACAAAGCCTACAGTAGATTGTCATTAGAGCTAATCAGTGGGTTTAAGTTTTTTTTTTTTTTTTCCTGATGAGAAATGATGGTTTTTATCCAGCTGGTAATTTCCACATGGAACATTGAAGCTTTGATTCATTAAAATGCGTGTATAAAATTTACGTCCGCGTGTACGCGTACTGGCGTGTGGGAGGGAGAAGCTGCTAAGCTGAATTTTTCCCAGCTCACGTATTTCATGCCAGGTCTGTTGATCTGTGTGACATTCATGCAGCACCAGCGATGAGCGGAGCTGTGCAAACGGACGTCTAGATAAGACCCTTGCCCCAAAGCAATTCCGTTGACTAGGAATAACCCATTAACCTGAATATTTTCAGTGAACTCTCCAGCCCCTATCAAAGCCCTTTGAAAGGGAGATGAGATAGCCGAAGAAACTTGTTAAAGTGTTCAGCTGCTTGTGAACCCAATTTTAATTTGAAAGCTCGTTTGTAGAATCCAGCAAATTAATATGTCACTATTTCTCCTCTTATTGGTAGCGGTATTAATTTTTCATGTGTACCTTCCAGCCCCTTGTAATAGATTTCACTACAATCAAAACAATAAAACGGGATCCCAGTGAAGTATTAAATGTGTTTAGTCTGGGAAATGAAGGTTGGACCCTAGAGATGGAGAGTAATTGGATAAATGCAAGCTTTTCTTTCACTATCATTCCCTTCAACCGATAAAGAGGATATCCGAATAGAAATCACAGTATGTAGCATAACATTGCAGTTGGGCTTTTATGTAGATGTCTTCATTGCCTGGAAAATAGATGGATTTGCATAGGAAGAGCATAGGGAGAGAGAAGAAGTCGGTGCCTTCAGAGCAATAGTTAAATCCCACCTTCCAGTGCCTGTGCCTTCCACAGTTTGTGATGCACCTCCTGAAGGAGGGGGTCACTCACTGTCGTTGCTGTATGGGGATAAATTCTTGTTTTATGGGCAACCCCCATCTTTGCATCGTGCATCTGTGGTCACTGGGGCCGTTGCCCGCTGTGCTGGACCCGCAGCCCTCTTCCCAGCCAGCACGGGTGTGCGGGGCACCAGTCCCCAGGGAGACCAGCCGTGTTACCCTGGCCTGGCAGCCCCCAGTCAAAACAGAAAATGCAGATAAATAATAATGCTTATTCTTTGTCAGATGAGAAAAAGAGAGTTGTCTGTTCCGCCTTCAGAGCTCTGGGGTTTTCAGCCACTGGAAAAACAAATGAGTCCAGCAAAGGGCACTGATGAGCAATTTTTTTCCTAGATGAGACAGAGTATGAGTACAGTGGAAGTGAGGAGGAGGAGGAGGAAAATGACTCTGGAGAGCCCAGGTAAGAATTGGTAGAATCAGCACTGCATTTTTGCATTTACATCTCCAACTCTGTATAAAATCAGCTTGGATTCCAGGCTGCTATGAACTAGAAATGGAAAAAGAACAGTTTGAGCACTGAGTCCCATTCCCTGGCAGAACAGTGTATTCCCTCTACTGGATGGTGCGTGGGTATAAACTGGTGCTCGGGTCACCTTGGCCGAAAGCTGGGGAAGAAGAGCCAGGTTCCCCGTCGCCCGTGGGATCTGTGGCATGGTGTGCTGCTGACATGGGAGTTGTGGGTATTTGGATGTGGAAAAAACGTGAGGCACACTTAATGAAGACTTTAAAATGTGGTTCCTTTCCTTACATCCAAGTGTAGCTCCCTATTTCCATGCAACTTTTCACCATGGAACCTCCCCAGTGGTGCTGCAAGCCCGGTAGGGCTGGAACTTTCTTTGGTGACATTTTTCAGAGCCATTGTAATTAGTATCAGGTTATTCCATTATTTCACGGAGATAATGTAGTATTTTAATAGCTGGCAATGATTCATGCTAAATGTGCTTTGTGAACAGCTAAATATAGTGTGTGCCACTGCAGCACAGGAGGCTTTGGATAGAAACTTAATGAAAATGAAAACTTCAGCAAATAAATTACTGATGAGCTGGGTCTGCTGCCCTTGTGGTCTCCCCCTCCCTCCATCCGCCCCCCGAGCACTGTCAGGTGTTGGGATGCTGTTGGGATGAAGAGGAGAGAGGCCACAGCGGAACTTGGCAAGAGGTTTGAGGATGCAGGAGGGGATGTTCTCCGATGCTTCTCTCCTATGCAGCTCCATCCTAAACCTGCCCGGGGAGTCGACGCTGAGACGGGATTTCTTGAGGCTGCAGCTGGCGAACAAGGAGCGGTCGGAGGCGCTGCGCCGGCAGCAGCTGGAGCAGCAGCAGCGGGAGAACGAGGAGCACAAGCGGCAGTTGCTGGCCGAGCGGCAGAAGCGGATCGAGGAGCAGAAGGAGCAGAGGCGAAGGCTGGAGGAGGTAACTCGCCAGAGCCGAGCAATGGGCTGGCAAAGGCTGGTTTTGGGCAGAACAGCGGGATTCCTGGTAGCAGGTCCCAAGTGACTGTTCGTAAGAAGGTTACACCCTACCCTGTCTAGTTGGTAGCCCCAAAAGTTTTGTGGTACTGGACAAACCCCCCACTCCTGCTTTCTGCATACAGCCTCAGGCCATGCTCCTCACCATAGTAAGTGTTGCCAGCTCCTGTGAAGGTGTCAGGGCTGGTTTGCTATAAATAAACCCTTCAAATATCAAACTTAAAAGGGTCCCTGGAACTACTGAGCAGAGTTAGCCCATTATTGGGGTGATAGCTGTATTCAGTGCAGGTGGGCAGAACTCTTACTGGTCCAGGCATCTGTCAAGTTGATTATCAGTTTTTGCTGCTGTGGACTGTTATAGTTGAGAAGAAGCTGAATAGCTCCGTTTGCCCTTTCCCCAGATCCATGTGCCACTTGTGTCCCCTTTAATCCCCAATTTCAACTTCAGTCCTTCCAGTCCCTACCAATTACAATTTCTCTTGCAGGGGAGGGCCAGATGTCTGCCTGACTTGTGCAATGATCCATATGTGCCCTGAAGCATAAGATTTCATTACCCTTGTCTTAACATACGAGCCACAAATACGATCAGTCATAAAATTATCCACCCCATTTAAAATCCAGCTGCAGGATTTGACCGGGTGACTTTGGGTGTCCATGACTTGCACAGCCCGGCTGCTTTCTCCGTGTCAAGTGCTCACTTTTGGTTTAGCTCTCAGTTCCTGGATTACAGAAGTCCACCAGAGAATAAGGGAGGGTTTCTCCTGGTTTGGGGGTTTTGATGTGGTTTTTGCACAAAGAAACCCATTGCCTCACACTGAACTCATCCGAAATGTCTCATTGAAGGGTTCATACTTTATGGGTCATTAAATTAGCTTTCTGAAGAGGTCATTGATATGTCTAAAGAAAAAAGAATTTGCAGTAAATGGGCTTTTAGAGCAGCCACCCCCTTAATTTGCGAGAGTCAGAGCGTCTCTCACATTTAACCTGTCTCTGTCTGCTGGGTAATGCCCCCTGGCCAGGGGCGCAGACAGGAAGGTATTTCAGGCAGCCGATGATGATGATTGTACAGACCCTCTTCGGGGTGGTCCAGAGCCCCTCGGGGCGAAACCCAACACTGGCAAATCCCAGGCAAAGCGTTTTTTCAGTCTGGTAAATATGTAGGTCTGTGGTGCTGTCAGAGCGCAGAGCATCAATACGTTGTAGGTCAAGCTTTTTTTGCGTCCCGCACGCTCTCAGAGCCGGAGAGCTGCTGTGAGAGGGGACAGAGTGTGCTCGTAGATGCACCCCAAAATCTCCTGCCCCGATAGATCTGAGGACTGTTGTAAGGAAGCCTGGCTCTGCCTTTGTCCCAGTCTGCTTGCTGCAAGCAGTACAGGAGCAGAACAACAGCAGAATAAAAGCAGACACCAGATTAACTGCAATCCTGTAATGAATACAATGCTTGCTGCTGTATTAATATGTTCTCTTCACATAGAAGAAAATTGTTCTCTCTCTTTGCTGCTTCCCAGGCAGGTTTTGAAGGGAGGACTAATCCTCTTGCTAAGCTGGCGAGCTCTGCCCTGAGCTACGGAGGCACTGTCTTGTGGGGCTGGGCTGTGCGCAGCCCCCACGGGCTCAGCTGGTTCCCCTTGTCCTTCCCCTCGCGTCATTAAAAGCCAATGCCACCGTAGCCAGGATTTAAAATCAATGCCTGTGTTGCTGGTGGCTCTGACAGCTCCCCCGTGCTCCTCACCCGTTGCCTCCTCCCGGCTATTTCACAGTTTTCAGCCCTAAATTGAAGGGGAGAGGTCTGCTGGAGCAAAGCTGGCAAGGAGGCGGTTGATGCTCATGCCATGTTGGAGAAGTCGGGAAAGGCAGTGAGACTGTAACTGAGAGGAATCCTCTGCTCGCCCTGGTGTGGGGCCGCCGGTGTGATCAGCCCGTGGCCTCAGCAGGATGAGGGCAGGGCACTGACCCCATCATCTTCTCGGCTGCCCATCTTTTTGGGTCTCTCTAGCCGTGTTCAGCCTCACCTGCATCTCCAGCCACGAAGTAAAATGAGCTCTCCTTGCTCTGGGACACCCTTTTCTTGGCAAGGAAGGCAGGCAGCGGAGTTGCTATGGTGAGGATTAAAGCAGGAGTCCTTGCAAAGGTACAAACCTGTTGGAAGTGCGGTGAGTTGAGGCAGTGGTTAGGAGGGACACTCCTTGGCGCGGCCCGTGCCGGCTGCAGGGTGTCGTGTCTGCCGTGGCGTGCTGTAGGAAACCCAGAAACATAGCAGAGCCAGAGATCAGCGAACAAAGTTGCATCGCTGCTGCGGGGAGAGGGCTAGAGGAGCTGCACAAGCAGCTTTGAGCATCCTCCCCTTGAGCTTCCTGCTCCTTGAGGAGTCTGAGCCTCCACCCTGGGGAGGGCTGCTGCCTCTCCTGGGGACACAGAAGGGATCCCCAAATTTCTAGCACAGCCAGACAGTGGTGGATATAGTTTGGTCTTTGTTCTTCGTAGATATTTTGGGGCAGGAAGCATCTGATGGCCAGACAGGTACCAACTAGCGGCTCTCCCAGCTGTGCCGAGTTTGGTACCACTGTCCGGTGGCACCCGGCACACTCCATCTCTGCCCCTGCAGTTTTGCTCCAGAGAGCAGCGTTGCTCCAGCTCCCACATCCATCACAATGGCACCCAAAGGCTCCAGCAGCCTGGCTCTTGCCTTTTGGCCTCTGCTTTTCCGTACGCTAGCTTTTCACTGACTTCAGTTGTTGACTCTTGGCTCTGGATTTATTTTGGTTAAAAGGAACAGGGTTTCCTCTTTATGGTCTGACTAAGATGGGGTGTGCCTCCAACAGGCAGCACTGGACCAGCAGATCTCTGGGAGGAGAGACCAGTGGAAGACTGAGATTACTGTATTTTCAAAATAAAATTGACTTTTAAAACCCAGTGAAGCATCTGGGACAAATCAACACTTGGAGCTGGTGGCTTCTGGGCCTCCTCAGTCAGCCTGTTTCGTAGTGCCGGGCACATTACTATGTTTATAGAAAGAGCTCTGACTCATAATAAAATGCCGAGAAGGTGGCCAGACTGAGCGAGTGCATCGACTGTCCCCTGTGCAGCACCAAAAGGACTGACTGGAGAGGGTGCCGAGCTCAAAAATGTTGATTTGTACTGGAGATGCACAGCAAAAGAGCTGGAGAAAGGCTGTTGGTGGGATAACTGGTCTATTCGTCTGTCAGTGCAGATCTTCAGTACATTTCCTTGTAGTTTTGCAATCTTGTTTTTAAATACTGCCGGGGAGCTCCCGCCGTTTCTGTTCCCTCACCCAACCAAGCTCGTAATTAAAGAATCCCATTTTTCCTGGCCTCTTGATCTTCCTAAAGCAGGAATTCTGAACCTCTCACAAAGTACTTCTTATTTTAGGGCCTTTTTGGGGAAATCCGCCTCTACCAGTAACATCAAATGCAGGTATCGGAAACTTAAGGGAGGAAGTCTGCTGATGGTCTCTTGATGCACTTCAGGCTGCCCCCGAGACCTGCTGCCATCCTTAGCATGCCTCCTGACATCTATTGGACACTCGGCTCTCCTTTTTCAACTGCTGACCAATTTCCTTCTTTAAGGCCGAATCCCCTTCCAGGCAGCTGTAGAGATTGAGATTTGCAGCTGTCTCTAATTGCAGTGGAAGTAAAAAGAAATCCCCAAGCTAGCTTTGAAACCAGGACCTTGATGGGAGGAGAGTGGCAGCTTTGTTTTCCCTCGCGGTGAAAGTTGGTGTCGTGAATTCAAAATGTGTACTGGAGCTAACTGCAAAAAAACCCACCCCAAGTTAGAGAATTAAATATCAGTAGGTCAAATAGCACTAAGGAAAATGTGTGTAATGCAGAAGGGTGAATGTGCTCGAATATATTTTAATTTTTCCCTGTATATAAATATATTACATATATGTAGTTCCCTAATAAGGCCTCCATTTGTTTCTGGCTCAGAGTGAGCCTTGCTGCACCATTTTAACCACTGAAACTCCAGCTGAGCTATGGGAAGAACCCGTGTCCCAGTCAGGAGCATGAGGGATACTGTGAGACAAATCTCTGTGCAGACCCCTTGGCAGCAGCAGGCAGATGTAGTCAGGGAGCGGTTTGCATCACCTCATTTTTCTGCCATGTTGTGGATTTTTTTTTTTCCTTTCTAGGTATAAAACAAAGGGCACATCTTTACAGGGAATGCACAAGGCAAATGTAAGCGTTTTACTCTTTGCATGTGCAAAGAGACATGAGCCTTTTCCTGCATGGAGCATCCCTTTGTGATGATCCCAACTAAAAGCTCCTGCAGTGGGTCAGATGGTACCAGATCCCTGTATGCCATGGTGGGAAGTTCTGACCCAGTTTCTCTACCAGTGGGAAACACCTCTCCATGCTCCAGTGCTTGGTGTGTCAGGGAGGATTCTTTCCCCACTGGCTCAGATAAATGAGCCTGTCACAACAACGCAACCACCCGGAATATTTGTTTTCATTTGTCACTTGGAATTCCCACTCCGCTTCTTTGCTGGCTCATGCCCATGTTTGGGAGCAGCAGCCAAGGTTTCCAGGAGGCTCTCCTTGCAAGTGTTGGTGCCTCTCCGAGCTGGCCAGGGTCACAGGGCAGCTCCAGCTCGACGATGGCTCGTAGTCCGGAATGCGTCTGATCTAGCAAAATGAGCTTGCTCCGTGAAGTCCTTGTTTCATACCAGGCCTCCAAGGGCCTTCCCACCAGAGGTTTTGCCTTCATGTGTCTTCCCTCATCAATATTTAAAACCTGTCATTTCTAGTGCAACTCAAATAAGATTCCATTCTGGCTTACAAGCAGCTACATATATCTTTACCTGCAGAGTTATATAAATGCAGCCCTAATTAATTAGCGCTCTTGCCTTGCATGAATAATAGATCTGGATAGTGTAAACACACACAGTAGTTTCAGGCTTGGAGAAACGTGGGGCGTGTGCATTTGCGGTGGGAGAGGGAGGGCAGAAAACGGAGAAAAGGAGGCAAAGGGAGATCTTTGAATCTCTCCTTGTTTATAATTTTCCTTTCTACATGGACTTCTCGCATTGCGGTTTTCAGCTGCCTCTCACTGAGCTCCAACCCTGCTCTAAACAGGGTCCCTCTCATCCTGGCGCTGCTCGGCACCGGCGTGAGCTGAGGTAGGGGGGAGATGGGTGCGTTGCTGGAGGCTTCACCCACCCCTGCGCCGTGCCAGGGTCCCCTCCAGATGTTTGCCAGCTGCCGAAGCGAGGCTGTACAGGGAAGGCAGCCGAGTGTGCCGGGAGGCTGTGCTGCTGCAGCCCCGCTCTGCTGCGACGGCCGTGCAGTGTTTGGCTGAAGGTGCTCGTAATGCGACTGTGACAAGTGACTTGCTTATAATGTGACCTGACAAAACCACTGTTGAGCTGGAGGGACGCTCTGCACTCCTGGCCTCGATAAACGTATATATTTCATCCCGCTCACAGCCTCTGCCCCGAGAGCCCGGCTGCGGCAGGGTGCAGAGGTCCTTTAAATAGCCCAGAGAGCATCAGGCCTGGCTTTGAAAGAAAACTGTGCCTGGGGGAGGGGCTCGGTTCCCAGCTCCTGGGGGTTAAATAGGCTTCTCGGTGTGGAAATGGACTGCTGGCTGGGCAGTCCCCTGGAAGGATGGTGGTGTGCTGCTCCCTCCCTGGGAAAAACGCTTTTGTCTCCATCCTTGGAAGGGTTTGGCTTTGTTCACCTGCTGGATTGGCAATAAAGGCCAATGGGGTGATTTTTAGTTAAGGCATAGCTGTGGCATTCAGGGCCTTGCCTCCCGCCAGCCAAACCCAGCCTACACAAGCATTATGTCCTTTATGCCGCAGCGGACTATTGTGACTAAAAAACCAACATTAAAACCCACCCCAAACCCAGAGCGCTACACAGGGTGACTGGAAGCTTGGGGTAACGTGTATTCAGCCCGTTAGCCAAAAGATCCGCGCTCCTGTGTGCGCGGGAGCGGTGACCATCACCCGCGACACTCATCTGAGGTGGTCAGGGAGCGCTGGCGAAGCCAGGCAATCCCACGTTACGACTGTTGCTGCCGCAGTACCACGTCCCGGTGGCGCATCCTCTGCGGTTTCTAGTACGGAGTGCGGAAAGCTGCACACAGCCTTACGCTGGCGCTGGGCTCGGCGAGGACAGGCGTACGCAGCGAGTAACACATTGCATCCCCGGCTGACGTGGGCAGCGCCAGCGACGGGCGCCTGGCGTGGGACACGCCGGAGGATGGAGCTGGCAGGTTATTTCGGGTTGGATGGGATTTTTCCTTCCCCGAGGCGGGCGGAACAGCACTGATAAATATGGCTATAGGTGGCACCAAAGCTGTGCTGCAGCTCGAATGTTGAGCTGGAGGAAATCGTCAGAATCCCTGTGCGGGGTGGCTGTGGATGAGGAGGTAGCAGCAAGACAGGCAATGGCTTTTCCGTGTGTTGAAATGTGGGGGTGTCTTTCAATGTTGGTTAAAATTTCCATCTGTCTATAGATATATCTATCTTCATAGGTATCTATCTATAAAGATGTCTATAGATACCTGTCTCTAGGGAGAGATACAGAGATATGTGATAGAATATAGAGGAGAACATAGAATAGATATGTAATATAATTATATTAGTTCTAATACTTATGTATCTAATAGACATCTAACAGATCTACTCTATTATAAATATATAAATAAATGGATCTATTGTATTAGATATCTGTTATAGAGAAAGATCTATAGAATACTATAATATCTATATATCTCTAGGGATGGATATCTAATAGGGATAGATACCTATATAATATCTCTATAGATATCTGTAATAGGGATTGATAGGTATTAGATTTATCTATTTATAGTGATATATAGATATTATATAGAACTTTCTCTGTAATAGATATCTATCTATCCGGTACAGTCTACAGATAGATCTATATTTCAAATCCATCTGTATGTACAGTGCAGGTTTACTGCAGAGCAGCAGTTTGAAGAGGATGCATCTTTGTCTCTGGGTAGCTCAGCCAGCTCCTTGGGCAGAGTCACCGTAGTCTGCTGCCAGCTCCAGCCCTCCACGTGACTGAGCGAGCGCACGGCGCTGCCAACCCCTCCAGTGCCTGCCTCGCCGCTGCAGTCAGCTCAGCTGCTGTCTATCAGCAACTTTGGGGGAGGGGGGAAGGGGAAAAAATAGGGAGAAAAAAGGACCCGGTTTATGCTCCGGCGGGTTGCCTCCCCGTTAGTCCCGCACGCGTGTTGCTGCACCCAGACACGATGGAGTTATGTGGTGCAGAGTCCCCGTAGCCAGCGCTGGCGTGTCAGTGCCTTCTGCCTACGTGCCAGCTGCAGTGCGGAGCAGCCTGCGGCCCCTCTGCTTCGTGGCAGTGTCACAGCAGTCCCCTGCGAGCCCCTGCTCCCCAGGACGGGAGAGCAGGGTGGTTCAGGTAGCTGGGGGGTTACGCTGGTTTAAAAGCATCGGCCGTGTGGGCTGTGGGTGGCACCTGGGTGCCCAGCGCACCCCACATGGCTCACAGCAGGCTGTAGGTCATCATCACCCCAAAATGCCCTGGGTTGCTGTTGGCAAAGATGCTACAGAGCCGAGCAAGCAGGGATGTGACCCAGGAGGCTGAGGGCAGGCATGGCCTGAGGATGGCAAGGGTGGATATTTTTTTTTTCCTTTTTTTACAAGGACAGGGAGTGACAGGACAAGGGGTAATGGGTTTAAATTGGAAGCAGGTAGATTTTGGATTGGGAGAAATTCTTCCTGGAGAGGGTGAGGAGGCACTGGGACAGGTTGCCCAGAGAAGCTGTGGATGCCCCATCCCTGGAAGTGTTCAAGGCCAGGCTGGATGAGGCTTTGAGCAACCTGGTCTAGTGGAAGGTGTCCCTGCCCATGGCAGGGGGGTTGGAACTCAATGATCTTTGAGGTCCCTTCCAACCCAAACGATTCTGTGATTCTGTGATTTTGCATCTTCTGTGTTAGCTTCTGGCCTCAGCAAACATAAGAGGGACATGTTCCCCTCTAGGCAGGCAGCAGCTCCCCTAGCACCCTCCCTCATCCTCCTGGGTGGGTTTGGGGTTGAGACTTCCCCATAAGTGATGGGCTCGTACAGCCTCTGCGGTGAGCCCCCACCCTGCGGCCAGGGTCTGATTAGCCCCCCGGGTTGGTCATACTGGTAAGTGGAGACCATGCACTGCCTGTTTGGCTCCACCTCTAAGTGGGAGAAGACACGGGGTTGCCTGCAAGGTCCGGTGCTGGACAGGAGGATGCCGTGGGTTCTCCATAGCCAGTGCTGCTGGCAGGACGTCTCCTTGGGTGGGCAGGAGCATCACTGGTCACTAGGCGAGGTGGCTCCCCAAAAACAGTGAGAAAAAGGACTTTGAGCTCCAGGGGAGAGGAGTGGGGGTGCTGACCTGTGCCTTCTGCCCCCACAGCAACAGAGGCGGGAGAAGGAGCTGCGGAAGCAGCAGGAGCGGGAGCAGCGGCGGCACTACGAGGAGCAGATGCGGCGGGAGGAGGAGCGGCGGCGTGCGGAGCACGAGCAGGTAACCCGGCCAGAGCAGGGCGATCGCCTTCAGCGCCTTTTCCTCTTCCTCTAATCAGAGATTTTTCTCGTAAACACTCATGTTTTTTGCCACTTGAGAGCAAATTGCTTAATTGTTAACGCAGCGTGTGTCGCTTTCCACTGCCGTCATTTATTTCCATGGGGATCTACTTGCTGGCCCGCAGGTGTGAGACACTTGATGCAGGCTTTTCCCACCCACTGGGTCCCAGGGTGGGATTCTGTGGTATTCCCAGTTAATGTTTGCTGTTTCCCAGGGGTTTTCACCCTAGACCCTTGGAGGTCCCTTGTAGAGTGATGGGATGCCCCAGGCAATTTGGGCAGGGATGGAGGGTGCCCAGGCAGATCGATCAGTGTCAGCTTTCGGGCGGGATGGATGCGGGTGCCCGCCTCATCCTCCTTTGTTTTGGAAAATACTGTCTCTTTTACGTTCTCTCTCTTTTTCCTTTGATCCTTGCTGCCCATGCCTCCAGGAGTACATCAGGCGACAGTTAGAGGAGGAGCAGAGACAGTTAGAGATCCTGCAGCAGCAGTTGTTGCAGGAGCAAGCGCTACTTCTGGTAAATAGGAGGCCCCGGCCACGCTTCCTGCTTTCTGCTCGTGTCGTGTCCGCATGTGCCCACGTGCACCCGAGCCCCCCGAGTGCCTCCTGCCGTGCCAAGTCGTGGGGACAGCGTGGCCGCGAGCATGCCCCGATTCCCCCGCCGCCGCTTTGGGTTGGGTCCCCTCGCGATGCACGCCTCTCCCGTTGTGTCCCTTCTGTGGCATCGGCGTGCTTGTGCCTTGGTGAGAGGAGCAGCCCTCCCTGCTGCCGCACCGTTCCGAAGGCTCTTCGCAGCATGTTGGAGTGTGGTGGAGCTGTCGCCTGCCTGCGCCCGGCAAACCCACCCTGCCACGCGGGTTTCTATATTCCGAGTGAAGGCCTTGCGTTTAAGTTCCTTGCAGGAACACTGTATTCCCTCTTGTGCTGTTTGCATTCTAGATATCCTGGGTTTTAATTTAATTTATTTTTGAAATACCCTTTTTTAATGCTGGTAGCTGTTTTTCTCACTGCGTTTTCTTTTAATCCACAGGGATTATTCTTTTTCTCTCTTGCTGTTAATTTTATTTAGGGAAAAGAAAACCTTTACACAAGCCCTTGCCTTTTAAAAAGTCCCTTTCAAAATGGTTTAGTCACTAAACCTTGTAGAGCTATAAGGATTCAGAAGGATCACACAGTTGGCTCTGCTGTGTGGCCCGTCCCATGAACAGTAAATTGGTCCTACAGAGAACTTGGCTTCAGCTGGGTTTTGTCTGACCCGCTGGCATTTGGCACCTCATCGGATTGAGGCTTTGTTCTTCCCATCCAGTAAAATCCAGGCAAAATCACTTGTAAACCTGTAAGGGGATGTCTGAGCCCTTGAGGGGGGCGGTTGTCT
>NW_010227832.1:6118-6410 GCF_000690775.1 Eurypyga helias | reverse complement strand
TCCCTTGATCCATCAGTTCTCCGGCCGCAAAGTGCCGAGGCTGGGGTCACAACCCTGAGCTGGTTGTCTCTATCCTCCCAACTTGAGGCTTGTACAGCTCAGTCCCCAGAGTCTCTCAAATCGATGCGCTTTGCCAGAAAACAGCCTTTCAGATCCTCAGGCCCACTTTTCCACCCAAACAGACAAAGCTGCAGTTTGCAGCCCTGCATGTGCACGCTGGCCGGGCACCCGTGTCACTGTGTTTTCTCCCTGGCAGGAGTATAAGCGCAAGCAGCTGGAGGAGCAGCGGCAA
>NW_010227832.1:0-6070 GCF_000690775.1 Eurypyga helias | reverse complement strand
GCAGCAGCAGCAGCAGCAGCGGCAGGACCAGAGGCCGGCAGAGAAGAAACCCCTCTATCATTACAAAGAAGGGATAAATGCCAGCGAGAAACCAGCATGGGCCAAGGAGGTAGGCAAGAGCGAGGAGCGTGGGGATGCCTGTCTGCATCCACAGGGCTGAGCGTGCGGCTGGGTCCGGAATACGCATGGCAGATTGCGTTCTGCTGGGTCGGCCTCCAGTAGGTGCCGTTAGCTGAACTGGAAACACTCCCAGTTCAGTGCAGTGCGTCTGCGTGTACGTTTGTCCAAGGAAAGGAGTGGAGGAAGGAGATCTTCCATGAGGGCATGCAAGGAGGAGGATGGATCCCTCCTGGAGGGCTTTAGCCATAGCTGGGGACTTGTGGAGGTGCCAGGAGCTCCTGGTGCTCCTTCCTGGCACGTCAGTCAGGGAAGAATGCAGAGGGGTGGTTGCAGTGGGCTTCCTTGCTGGGCACTAGTTCAGTTCCCCATAATCAAACAAGGACTGGACAGCTTTTCCTCCTGCGCTCAAGGCTGTATCTCTTGGGGTTGCTCTTTCATGATTTTTGGGAAGGCAAGCCACTTTGCCAATTTTCTTTTTCTCTCCAGCAAAGAAGAGGGAATTGTTGTAACAGTTGTGAGATCTTGAATATTAATTTTTGCCTGGCTGAATAGTCTTGAAAAGATGAACACATGCATTATCTGCAGTGCGGTTTCAGGATCGTGTGGGAACGCTTTCTTCCTCCTGTATCTCTTTGGGGTGGCTCCAGTAAGACTGTTGCTCACTTTTGGTATTTATTTTTCTGAAGTTCTTTGTCTTGGGTTGGTTTAGTTTTGTAACCCTACTCCTGGGCAGAAAAATCTTTTAATAACTCCCCTATTCTTTCTACTGAGCCAGATCACTGCTCTGCTGCCAAGTGTCTGGCACCCTTTAGTCCTGGCAGAGATGCGATGTGCATCCAGCATGTAGCTGTCTCCTGGTCTTTCCTCTTGACAGCCCTCAGCTGCACCCACAATACCTGTGAGCATCAAATACTCAAGAAAATCGATCAGCTACCCTTTGCTAAGCAAGTAATACAAACTGTTCTTAGCCTTTCTAAACTATCACAAAGATAGATGTGGGCGTCAAAAACCCTTTTCACCTCTTGATATTCCTTTGGGTTTCTCCTTCGTTCCCTTCCGATTTAGTCTTCAGTGTCGTTTGGTGGCCATGTGGCAGTCAGTGTATTTTCACGGAGTTGGAGCATCGTTGTCCAGCCCTTCCAACGGAAAAAGAGGTTTGGTAGGTGGGTCTGCAGATAAGATGGTCAGGTGTTCAAGGCCAGGCTGGATGAGGCTTGGAGCAACCTGGTCTAGTGGAAGGTGTCCCTGCCCATGGCAGGGGGGTTGGAACTGGATGATCCTTAAGGTCCCTCCCAACCCAAACCATTCTCTGTTTCTGTGTTCTGAGCCGCCTCTGACGGGAGAGGCTTAACCTGGGTGGTGCCTCTGCAGCTCTCTGCAGTACTGGGTCTCTGTTGTCCATCTGCAGATGTGCCAAGAGTAGGTAGCAGGCAGGTGAAAGGGGACTAGACTCTTTCATTGCTTCATTTTAAATAAATCCTCTAGAATGATACTAAAGTACCCCTAGCACTGTCTTCCAAACTATAGCAAAGACATATGAAAAGGAATCTTGCTCTTTATCTGGGGTGAAGGAGAAAAGTGCTGGATTTATCTTTCCATGTCAAACACAAAGGCCCATTCCTTTTACTCCATGGGGAAGGCGTCTTGTTTTGATGCCCTCGCTGGAAGCGGGGCACTGGGAGCTGCACAGTGTGAATAAGAGCAGCGGAATGCGGCCTCATACCCTTTGCTGAAATCATAGGGAAGACAAGTTTTCCTGTTGTTTGGGAACATCTCCAGCTTCCCCCAGCTAGTTCTCCAAACCTTTTATTCTTTACCTGTGTCACTCTGCCCGGTTTCTAACCAAATGCTCAAAGCAACGACTGTGGCATCTTGGGAGCAGCAGTTCGATGTGCTGCCTTAACACAATACCCTCGGAAACTTCCCAAAACTACTTCTCTCGCCTCCATCCACTGTTTTATCGACTGCATAGTCCCACTTTTAGCACAACTTACCTACTTTGCTCCATATATTGAAGTACCATCCTTGCTGACTGTACCGATAGTCAGACTTGTGCTGAAACTAAATCACCCTACCATGGCTGCTGCTGTAGTTTAGCAATTCCCGTACCCAACCCGTGCACGCTAATTTAACAGAAATAGCGAGATTTGTCTTCCTTTGGGAGCAAGGAACAGACAAATGCTCAGCCTACAATTTCTGGAGGCTCTGCAGGGCTTATTGGGATATTCCCTGAGCATCTTGCGTGGTATCCCATATCGTCCTTGTTTTTATGCTCTCTGGTTTCCAGTCCTCTCTCTCAGGAGCTTGATCATCCCAGATGAGTTCTCCTCATGCCGTGCCCCTCTCTGCTTTTCATACCTCTCCTTTAAGCACTTCCTTTCCCACCTCACTCCTCTTCACATGATGACTCCAAGACCATGTGGACATGGGTAAAGCATAAAGTTGAGGCTGTGCTTGTCTCACAGGTACAGTCGGGCGTTTTCCACCTGGTGGCTAGGCCCTGCGGTGCTTTCCTGCGGCTCAGAGCTTCCTGGGAGCTCAGGACTCGGCTGTGTGTCACAAGCTGTGCTGTTCTCTGCAGCAGCCAACATGCCTGTTGGCTTCTCCTTCAGTCCCCGTGGCTTTTATCCTTCTCTCGCTTTGAAGTGACGCATTAAAACAGTAGCAGCCTTCCACTGGGACCTGTGCAGAAGCTGCTAGGGATGTTTCCCATTTGAGGGGAATCTTGAGTTCAACTAGGGATGGCTGGAGCCAGAGTAATGATGAATTCCTGCAGAGTTTTGCTGCTTTTTCCCCCTCTCTGCTTAATGGTGGCGGCAGTAAGGCTCCATGAAATTTCCAGCTGGAGGGTCCCAAGAGCATCCTTTGCTGTGCTGGGGCAGGTGCTAGCAAGGAGATGCCGGCAGTGGGAAAACCAAGCGCCTTTCTCCTTCCCAGTACACAGACATCCCCATTTCTTCACTCCCACCTTCTCCTCCGTGCAGGCTTTGAAGTCCTCCGTAATCACATTACGGCTTGGCAGAGTGCCGGAGAGCGCCTCCACACAGCCAGAGGATTCGGCAGCAGCACCGTCTCTGCCTGCTGGTGTTCGTGCCAAGGCTTGGCTGATAAGATGTACTGGACCGAGCCTGCGACCCAGCAGTTGTGCTGCTGCTCCCTTGTTCAGAGGGAATTCTCCTTCCTGTCCTGCTCTCCTTCCCATCCTTGCATCCACTCCCTTAGGCATCGCTGGACTGAGCGCTGCATGGTCTCTGCTAGCACTTGGGGAAGCTGTGAAGTCCTCTTGGGACACAGCAGTGGCCCAGGGCATCTTGCATGAACTAGGAAAGAAAGAGTCCATGACACTAATCTCTTAGCAAATTTTTACTCCAACTCCTGCTCAGTGTCTGAAAGAGGAAAAGATGAATTTTTATTAATACAGTGGCTCATATTCGTATTTATTAATACAATGGCTCGTTTGTTTCACGGACATTTCTTTGCATAAAGAAGATCTGTGGTTCTTTCCAAGCAAACCTGTTTTATAGATTGCCTTTTAACGTGACATTGTGCGTGGTGGAATCCAGACAGGCGAAGGGTATTTAATAATACGTAAATGGAAATACACGCCAGATCTCGAGGTATCAAAAATTCTGCATCGCATATGCTGCATGAATATCAATGCATAGAGCCTAGCTGCAGGAGCATCCGGAATGCACATGTGCCTGGGCTAGCTGAAACCACGGCATTTCCATCAGGAGTAACTGAAAGCAGTGGGCTTTGGGTTTATTTCTCTATCAGTAATAGAGGTTTTCCCCTTCTACATGACAAGGTGCCAGACTTACTAAATCTAGATCAAAGCCAGCCATTTTCTGGTGCCATGTTTATTCTTTTATTCAGATCAAACAAAAGTGCTGCTCATGGTATTTAATAGTAGTGAGGGAAAAGCATCCCCTTGCTTAAAGATACATTTGAGAAGCAGCAAGAGCATCGCAGGAGTCACCTTATAGAAACACCTCTCTGAGGCTTGTTGCCTTTTCTTTGTTTTTTTCCGTTTCATGCTCGGAAATGAATTATGCACATAAACACAAATAGTCCTTTCCATGTCTTTAAAACACATTTACTGCACGGTCTGCTGGGTAACTTGGATTCTGTGGTTGTACAATACCCTGATATACCTAAAGAGAAAAGATCTTCCTATATATGTGTGTAATATAAATGCATACCTTGGTTTTCAGTTGGAAACGGCTTTTTATGGGGCATTCTCCCACCCTCCCCATCTCGCCGCAGGTGGAGGAGCGCTCCCGGCTCAATCGCCAGAGCTCGCCGGCCATGCCCCATAAGGTGGCCAACAGGATTTCTGACCCCAACCTGCCTCCCCGGTCGGAGTCTTTCAGCATTAGTGGCGTGCAGCCCGCCCGGACCCCACCCCTGCTCCGACCCGTGGACCCGCAGGTAACGGTGCTTCCCCCGGCAGGCTCTCCTGCTGCAGCCAGGATGCTGGGGGTGCTGGTAAGGCAACGAGAAGAGCAGGTTAAAGGGAAACAGTGTCTTGCTCCCTGGTTTCTCAGCGTTAAGTGTATTTGTGAGTAAGAGCAGCATCTGCATTCATGAGTAGATTCCTCTTGTCACCTCCATGTGTTAGAAACATCACGCTGGTTTATACCTTCCTTTGAAGCATCACGTACTGCTTACTGCCAGAAACAAGCTGGAGGACCGAGAGGAACCGCTGGTCTGGTCCAGTGCGGCAGTTGCTCTGTTCCTCTTTGGATCTGGTTTATGTAAAGGGCTAAAAAAGCCGCAGCGCCTGGTACAAAAGACCCGGGATGCTTTAATGCCGAGGATCATCAGAAAGACGTTTTGCTTTCTTTGCCGCTTTAATTCAAGGTTTTGTTTTGGTTTTCCATTGAGTTGACATCAGTCACAAACACATCTGGAGAGGGCATAGATCACCAGGACCATCTAAAAATTCCTCCCTGCCACGGGCTCTGTAAGTACTCTGCCACCAGAAGCTCTGCACCGAGTGTTGTTGCTGGCTCTGGTCCAGCCGCTGGAAGCGCTCTTGCAGAGCCGCAGACTCCAGCAGGGATTTCAGAAGGAAGTACAAGGCCTTTGCTCCATGTCCACGTGGGCTTTCTATGGGAAAAATGTGCCAAGTGCCATCCACGTGGGGTATGCGCACCGGTAGCTCAGCAGTACAGTACCAGCTTTAAACAAAATACATGCCGGAAGCCCTTAAACACACAGCTGTCTTTTTTTCCCCAGTGTACATGGTCTATATACGTTGGGAAGTGGGTAAAACCTCACTTCATGGTAATCTCTCTGATTGACTAAATACTTTGCAGTGACCTTTTTGGCACCCTGTGTTGTCAATTGGTACGAAAAAGTTTGTTTGGCAGTAAAATACTAAAGACAAAGTTGCTTGAAACCCAGAAACTATCGAAATGGATGTGTGTGTACCCTTAAACACGACACACGTGTACAGAGATACGTACGTAGAAACATCAGATAAATGTTACAGCCCCACTGTGTCAGAGAAGTGCAGCTTCCCAGGGTCCTGGGAAAAAGCTCTGACCTTTCACAAATGCTGACTTTGTGAGCTCAGATTTCCCACACAGATGTCAGTATTCCATCCACTAGTAACCCTTAGATCTGTAGGGCTGATCCCTGGGATAGGAGCTACCTAAACAGATAGAAACTCATCCTTCAAGATACGTTTTTTAAACCATCTATGCCTCAGAATTCCTGATGATTTTTTTAATTATTATTTATTTATAGTTTCCTCTATTTTTTTTTTTTTTCCCATTTTTAACAAGGAAAATCCATGCCAGACCTCATCAGCACAAGCTTAGGTGCAGGTGTAGCAGCTGGAACTTTGGCAAGCGGCAGGCAGAGCCTGGGGCGGGCACGGCGCGTGCGGGAGCTGGCCGGAGGGAGCAGCCTGCCCTGTGGTACCCATGGCATGGCGTGGGGC